>NC_051123.1:3951227-4251227 GCF_014839805.1 Manduca sexta
TCTATCATATGCGAGAGTCTGCCTAGGTAGGTACCACCGCAATGTCTATTTCTGCCGCTTAGCAGTGTGTAGTCTGTTGTACCGGTTTGAAGAATATTGTAGCCAACGTAACTACTGGACATACGACTTAACATCTCATGTCTCAGGATGGCGAGCGCGTTGGAATACTAAACAATACTTTGTAATTTAGGTGTTGGACGATGTTTCTACTGTTTATGGATGGTATCGCTTACCATGAGGCGAACGGCAAGCTCGTCACGTCATTCAAAGCAATAAAAAAGACCCTTCAAAACAAAAACCATTCCATCGATGTACGAATAAATTACCATCCCGGCGGAACTCGTTTAAGGGTACGCGAGTAAATTAATTTTATTATCAATTTCGCTCCATTTACTAAGCTTAGGAGTAATAAGGGCGCTGTTATGAAAGTCAAATTGATAATCTCTCGATGGTTTCGGGGACATTCGGTAGCGATGTTATATTCTGTTATTATTTTTTTTATGTTTATCTGTTTATGAATCAAGAGAATAACAGTGTTTTTAAATAATTTTAATTTCATTTTTTTTATTACGTCCATAGGCAGACTGTCTCAGTGGCGTATTTGTACTACATGTGCGGTACGGCAGCGCTCTGAGGTCCTAAGTTCGAATCCCGGGTCGGGTAAAGTGATATTTGGGTTTTTCTGCTCAGTCCGGAGTCTGGAATTTGTGCCCGATATGGTATATAATACAGGGCTGATATAGTTAATATTTATTAGTAGCATAAAAACTAGTTTAGTAATCTCAAATATTCCTTAAAATCCTACACCTGTTTATAATATTGTATATGTTATTCCCCATCTCCAGGTTAGTGACTGTCGGTATTATTTTAGCTCTATCGAATATTTCCATCGAATGCACTGAATTAACAGGAAAAAGTGTTCCAACCCAGTTGCGTTTGAGAACAAGTTTTATGTTAGCTCTAATATACATCCTACTAATGTTATAAATGCGAAAGTTTGTGAGGATGGATGTATGTATGTTTGTTCCTCATTCACGAAAAAACTACTGAACGTATTTTGATGAAACTATACAGTAATATTGGTTATACATCAGAATAACACATAGGCTATGATTTATAATGATTTTGTACAATTTGGCCATAATATAACGATACGTGTTAAGCGGCAATAGCCTAGTTGGGTGTGGAACGGACTGCCAAGACGAATGTCCGAAGGTTCAAATGCCAAGGGCACACACCTCTGACTTTTTAAAAAAAATATGTGTAATGATTTCTTATGTTTACGCGAATGTTAGACATTGAGATAAAACTAAAAACTATTTAACGGATTTTATCGCGGTTTTTTATATATTATTATTTTCTCCCGACGTTTTTCCGTGACTTGAGGTCTGGCAGCCGGTCTTTTGGGATCCGATTTAATTAAATGTAGAACAGGATCCCAGGCTTGTGCAAGCACAAATTTCAATAGGGAAGATGGTTGGAAGCTTGCACAAGCCTGGGATCCTGTTCTACATTTAATTAAATCGGATCCCAAAAGACCGGCTGCCAGACCTCAAGACACTGTGAGCTCATTCTGCGTAGATCGGACCGCAACAGATAAAAATTTCAAAAAGTTGTATATTTGAAAAATGAAGGTAGATATTGTAACTTTGACTTTACGGATGAACAACACCTCAGTCCCCCCGTGACCATGAAGGCTGCAAAGTCTTCGAAACGTCGGGAGAAAATAATAATATATAAAAAACCGCGATAAAATCCGTTAAATAGTTTTTAGTTTTATTTCAAAAATATGTGTGTATTCTTTGTGAATTTATCGTTCGCTTTAACGGTGAAGGAAAACATCGTGAGGAAACCTGCAAATCTGAGAAGTTCTCTATAGGAATTTCGAAGGTGTGTGAAGTCGACCAATCCGCACTAGGCCAGCGTAGTGGACTAATGCCTAATCCGTCTCAGTAGTAGAGGGGGCCCGTGCTCAGCAGTGGGCAAGTATATAATACAGAGCTGATATTATTATTATATTATTATAACGATACATATCAAGTAAGTTGGAAAACAAATTGCTATCTTGGCGTACGCTGCCTAAACCGTTGGAGTTAGACAAAGATGATGTACCGTGGGATTGTTTGTCTTAAATAGTTTTAAATAATATATTTTTAACCTGACTTCAGGAACACAGTTTTTGTTTATTGTTGTCTTATGTTATAAAATATGTTCTTTAAAAAATCTAGAAAATATTTATATAACCACGTATTTTCATAACAGGTGAAATATAACGCGGGTGTTAAACAGTTTTACGATCAAAAAGAATGACGATAAAAAATCTTGAAATCTCGTTTATATCCATTATGATACCCCTGTGCCATTTTATAACCCAACTTATTCTACGTTTCTCGTCATGAACTGTTAGCGAGCGCATCCTTTCTATAGTATGGTTTTGTCATCCTACCTACTGTAGGTATGAGCCAGGAGTCTGGAATAGTGCCCGATATTTTAAAGTTCTGTGCCCGGTTTATTGTGTGGTTACACTGTTGTTTACTGTGTGTGTGTGTGTGTGTATGTTTTTTTTCTTTTTATACTTTTTTGTTGTATTTATGTGTGGGTAGAGAAATAAATGGTTTAAATGATATAGAGTTCGGCTCGCCCATCATATCATGGGACAGAATGCACATCGCAATGTGGGTGCACTGGTTGTACTTCTGCCTACGCCTTCGAGAATAAACCGTGAGGTGTGTATACATACACTTTAGAATGGGTTTAATGTATAATATGTTAGTGTTTAAATTTTCTTCTTTATGGCGTTCCGAATAAAAATATAATTAGGTAGGTCTTTGTTACTTCATTTTGAACTTTCAGGTTAAGTTATGATGGAACTGGCATATCTATGTTGGTAAATAGTCGTTAAATAAAATAAACATAACAAGAATCTATAATTTTATTAATGCGGTTATTATTAGTTTGCTCTTATATTAACGAGATTGAAATTTAGAAATGGAACGCCGTGTAATACAAATGGATTATACGTTAAACATAAACAGAATGACGTTAAAATATTAAGCCTTAAACGTGATGTAGTACTTATAACTTTGAGTCCAAATCTCGAAACCTGTATAACATTATAGTCAGATCAAACAAACAAACCGCAAAGAACCTGAATAGTCCATTAGGACTATTTATATCAACGGATATGTTAGAAAGTCCGGCCAAATTTGTAGAACTAGGGCAATATTAGCATGTTTAAAATAGATAAAAAAATTAAAACAAATAATGCATAAAATTATTACCCCATTAAGCATTCAAGCACTAAAATCCTCAGTAATAAATATTAACAAACATCCTACCGGTTTATGCTAACAATTCGACCTCAAAGACTACATCTGAGGGATTCAAAACAAAGTAATATAACAGTAGTTTACTTAAGCCTTAAAAGCGCTATATCCGCGGAGCCCTTTGAAAGCCTTAAAGATGAGCATGTGCTATATAAACGACAGAGATAGCAAACAAGATTAATAAAGTACGTCATAAAAACGCAAATAAGATGTATAGCAGATAAACATGTCTAAACCTTTGATGTAACATAGACAAAAAGTGAAATATGCTAAGGAAATACGACATAATGCATGGCTGAATAGTAAATTCTAAATTCAAATTATATCTACCATAGATCAACTAGATACTTTGCATTAGAACCTTACCTCATCCAAACGTTGTACGATCATGATGTCCACCCATTAATTCTTTTTCAAATTAGTCCATTATTAACTATTTTTGTTCGATTCAGGCAAAGGCATGCAAACATTATTCCTTAAATCTGCATGATTCGTAAAATAATCGTATTCACTCATCTTCACCAATTGTTACAGATCTGTCAACATGAATGTCCGAAGTCAACACTGAGTCTAAAGCCACCTTAAAACACCGCAATGTCATTTTTCAGTCCAAAAACATTCGTGCAAAACTGTGCTGATTGATTTTAATGGTTTTTTATAAGATTTATGATCTGCCACGTTGAATTTTATAAGAAAATATTGTTCCTCAGCGGATGGGCAGCTTGGCACATTCCGCCATTTTGCAAGATTCCGCGCATGCGCGCTCCGGAGTCGACACATGCGCCCTGAGTATTTACGATGAAAAATTAAAATTGGCATTGTTTTGGTTTCACGCCTTATATAAAATTAAAGAAGTAGCTTGGCGGAATTTATGGGTTGCTGGGAAAAATAAGCTTATTTCTGAGTGTTTTCTGCGAATAATCTCTAATCGACATTACTCCGGGAAATAAACAATATTGAAACAAAAATAATTCTTGTTTTGTCAAGATGAAGGTATTTTAAAAAAGTTTTGTATCTATGCATAGAAAGACACGGATTAGAATTTTATTACAAAACGTCGCAATTACGACTACACTCAAAGACGTTAAACAGTTAGTTATAGAGTGGACATCAGGATCTAATTTGTGCTCCCAAAGTTATTAACAATTGGTAATTGTAAGGCATTGTCTTGTTGGATATGTCCGTGCTACACGATCTCACAGCGTCCTTAAACATTAATACAAAAATAACATACTTACAGAAAATATGCTAATATGTGCATTAAAAACATGCAAATCAAGATGTGGAAAAATATGAAGTATTTTACATTAATGTTTTGCTGTTTTACGATATATTGAGGAACCATTGCATATGCGCAAAATTATTGTATGATAATATTTCCAATATCTACTCTATATAATCTTAGACCTCTTTGATTATACTGACCTTATAAAAATAAAAAAATAACCCGAAAAACATTTCATTACGAATGCCGTAGACCTAAGTATAGCATCATACAAACTTTTAGCATCAAAATATGTATTCTAGACTGATTTAGATTAACTCACCAGCTTAATTTTTTATCTGTGCATTTTGAACTTTTTTCTTTTTTTTGTCGTACCTCGATAAAGTGGCTTCACTGCACCTGAAGTTAAGCGAAGTGAAGTTCATAAAAACTACCGACCGCCCAAAAATACAAGCATCCCCGGACAGTTGGCACAGTCATGCCGGCCTTCTTGCTTCTTCATTGCTTCTTCACGCTCCACTTGAAGGACCCCAAGTTCTAGGAAGGAGGGAACACGTATGCTGGCAAACTATTCCACAGCCTGATGGTGCGGCACAGGTATAAGTTTTCTATCCTTTTAGTTCGCGCCGAGTTGAAAGACACCACCAAGCTGTGGTCCCGCAAGCAAGCACGTGTGGCTCTGGAACGGAAAGGTGAGGATGGGATAAAATTCAACAATTCTTGAGACCACTCACCATGATACAGACGAAAAGCACTCACCATGAATAGACGATAGAAAAACTGAGTGAGACGATCTCCTGCCTCAACTGCAGTGGCTCTAAATTTTTTGTGACGTCTGCATCATTGAACTACGAAAAAGAGTCCCAACCTTAATTCTTTGTGACGTTTGCTGAAAAAGGGTCCTAGCCTTATTTCTATGTGACGTTTGATAAAAAGAGTCCCAACCCTATTTCTATGTGACGTTTGATGAAAAAGAGTCCCAACCTTATTTCTTTCTGACGTTTGACGAAAAAGAGTCCCAACCTTATTTTTAAATACATCCCTGGATACAGAGCTAATTAAATTCATGTGTAATTGTCAAAAGAGTATCGCAGCGCGTCTGTTTTTGTAATGAGGCTGTTGACTTCACTTTAAAACATTGTAAAATAATGGTTTCACGTATACCTTATCTACTGGAGTGAAGTAGATAATATTTTGTATATGCGTGTCCATTGTCCACTTCATTGGCTAATTCGTTGCCAAAATAAGGCAAATTTATAACCAAAAGCAATCACGCACCACGCTGTTATCTCCGAAGGGGTAGACACAGGTGTAACGAGTGCATACGCTTTTGGCCATGTGTGTTCCGTCCCATGATATAATTTGCGAATCTATCGTCAAATCGAGCACAAACTCCGGGCTGATACCGAGCAAATAAATCTTCACTTTGCCCGACCCGGGACTCGAACCCAAACTTTAGAGAACTTTACAAACAGTAATATTACAATATGTATAATATATAATATCGATGCTTTCGTACAAATTATTTAAAAAAAATATATAATTCATAAATTTGGTATGCATGATGTTTTAAACAGAGTAATGCAAATAAAGTTCATCTGATAGACATTTATAACTTTATATAAAATTGCAAGCCACGGCGCTCATCACTTTTAAACATCAGATTATTACATTGAAATTATACTAGTTTTAGGATTATATCAAAGTTTTTTATATTTTATTTTTCTACCGACGCGACGTTTCGGTGAACTTGCAGCCTTCATGATATTTTTTTGTAATTTCTATAATTGTAAAATCTTAGTAGATATTATAACTTTGCAATTCGGACGCCTCACACGTCCGCCTCGTATGAACACTGCAGTCTTCAAAACGTCGGAAGAAAAATTAATAACAAAAAACCGCAAAAAAATTCGAAACTAGTTTTTTCGATGTTCTAACATTCGTATAAATATATTCACGGTACGTAGAACTTGATTGATATGGAGAACTCCCCGGGTATATTTATATTTTCATTTCTGCTTGAACGTTACATAGATATTATTTGTTACTGATGACGATATTCCGATGATTTGAAAATTTTGAATTATCATTACAATAGTATTTAACATAATAAAGTTAGCTTAGTGGATAAGCTTTATAATTAAAAATTACTTTTCGTTTATTACGATTACAACTAAACATATTGTTAGTTTCGTCATTTAATTGAACAGTGAACCTTTATTAATCTTTTCTCGAGAAATATTTTCGCGGCATAAAAATTTATAGCACTCAGAGGTAGTATAGCATCCTATATAAGAAATCGTGGTCCATCAGATTTAGTATCCAATATTTATTCTTACTCAAAAAAAAAATACTTTAAATAGAATTTAGTCTATTTTGTGAGTAGTGTGCGATCTTACATCTTCGTAGGCAGACCCTTCTAATTCTGAAGTAGGCAATTTATTTATCGATCTATTATAAATCAGTAGGAGGAAAAGGCGTAACCAGATCACAATATATTGCTTACTAGGAGTAGCTCGCGGCTGCGCCTATCAAACCCTTCTCATTATCCTGGTGGTAAAAGAGCTGGTGGCAGGATATTTTTATATCCGCCCGGATAAAACAAACTCGCCATAGTGGCTCACGTAAGTGTGTCGCGTTCCGGAATCAGCCTGTGTATGTATATCCGGTTCCAACAGGCCGGCATAATTTAATTTAGGGTTATCTCATCTCTCATCAGTCGATGTTTTATTGGACCCCATTCCACTTACCATCAGGTGCAGGGAGATTACTTGTCCGTGCTCGTAAAAAAAATCGTAGGAAACTTTTCTAAAATGAAAAGTAGGTCATGTTAATTTAGGACATAATCTATCTCTGTCACAAACATCATCCAAATCTGTTGAGCTATTTATGCTGTAACTTACAACATACAAACGCCTTACAAACTTTCGTATTTACATAAAGAATTGTATGTTAGTAAACGTGACCTTTGGAATTTGCGAAAACATGCTTTTATTAGTATTTTGCAATTTTTTCAGGCAATTTTTTGTTTAGACTGCTTTGGTTATATTTTAGTTGTGTTGCGTACGTGTTGTCCAGGTCAGTCAGGTCTCGAGTTCAACCCCGGGACAGGCGAAGTGATATTGGCTTTTTCTCTTTAGTATTAGGCTAATTTCATACTCAAAATGATAGCCGGTAATGACGATACGCTCGCCCCACCATGAAACTAAACATCACTAGCAAAATTTGCCAGTAATATTGAAGGAAACTGCAATAAAATAGTTGTTCTGGTAGCGTCTATGCATCCAAAGTTTCCCGTTTCTCGACAAAGAGTTGTTCCAGTTTTTCGATTGGATAAGTACCTAAGTTACTAACGCAGCTGAGTTTCTCTGGAGTGGAATATATTTATTTATTACCTTTAGTTCGCGGCACCGCGTGGTTTAATTTTGCTAGTATAAAACTCCCTTTATATACTTTTCCAGTATAAAAACTATAATATATCCTTCCTAGGATCTCAGTCTATCTCAGTCTATCTACCAAATTTCATCGAAATCAGTTTTGTGGTTCAGCCAAACAACCAAACAGAAAAATGCCGTAGCGTGCAACTCAATAGGATCATTGCAACGTCATGTATATTTTGGCAAGTCAACATTTTATAATTTTGTACCATTTAATAAAGTCGATTTACCTCTGCAAAGGTTGCACTTGATTATAATATTTTATTGTTACAACTGTTAGGTTTAAGATTACGGGAACATTAATTTTTATAACTTTGTGTTTTTGTTTTGTAGATTTGTAAGTTTTGTATATTAATTTTTGTATTCAATAATGGGGGTGATATTTTCATTAATGATAAACCCTCTAAGGAAATAAAGAGAAAAAAAAAATTGTTACAACCTACCTACACTTAACAGACAGCCGCTAATTATAATACACAATGTTGGTAATTACTTATTATCGACATTTTTCTATGGTCTATAATTGTATGGTTAACTCACACAAAGCCTCTGATGCACATTGCTAAATTCCCAACTGAAATAGTATTTGCATTTGTTCCTATGTTTATATTATTGTATTTAATAATACAGGGCTGATATTAATACTATCAAATCTATACTAATATATAATGCTAAAGAGTTTGTTTGATAATCGTAGGAACTTTTTTACCGATTTTATATTATCGCTGGATGCGGGCCGTTTCCAATAGAACGATCTAGAAATCTTTGAGGCCCATATTCAGCTGTGGACATCCTAAAGCTGATGATGTTGATTATAATGATTTTCGCTATTAGGAAGCTACATTACTTCTGAGTGCTGTAGGTTTTCTATCCCGGGACTTTTGTCTCATAAAAACTTTTTTAACGCGGGCGGAGACGCGAGCAAAAGCTAAAATATAACAGCCATGTTCCAGAGGTAATTGAAAATAACACGCATAACGCGTTTCAATTAGTAATTATCCCTAGTACATATTTATCTATGAATATTAGTTTATGTAATTTACAGTAGAATTAGTGATTATTATAAAGTCGAAAGATTTGTTTATAACTAAATAATTCTAGAAGTAATGAACCGCTTTTAATAATAATTAGTACAATGGACAGCTACTTTATGCAGATGTAATTTACTATATTTTATTCCATCAGTAAATGTGCAGTACTTATATGGATGTCCGAATGAAATAATCTATATTATTATATAAAGGTGAAGACTTTGTTTGCTTAAACGCGCTAATCTCACTTGTTACAATTGGAAATTTGTTTTAGTGTTGGATAGCCTATTCATCGAGGAAGGTTATAGACTATATATCATCACGCTATGACTAATAGGAGCGGAGCATCAATGAAGCGGGACCTTTAACCCGGAAAACTCTTTCATGCGGGTGAAACTGCGTGCAAATATTTTAAATATAAATGAAGTCAGCATGTAAAATATGACTACATAAAATCATAGATTAATTAATTATAAGCAATGAACTTTGGAATTCAAAGGTGTAATACCTATACTTTGACATTGCGTTATTAAATGAAACCAAATACTCGTCTTCATCTCTGGTAACATTGTGCCAAAAATCATCCATGAATGACGGATATTTTCACCAAAAATCTCTGAGCAAAAATCCCAGTTTTAATTTTCTGAATCTTTTATCATTTTGTAGTTTAGTGCAAAAAGGTTGGCGTGTGCGTGAATGTATTTCTGACTGAAAGTGTGATGTCGCTGCGACGAATTCTGTTAGAGTAATAGTAGTGGCATTAGGGCGCGTAAAATTAAAATGATTTTTATTGATATTTATTTCGTTCGAAACTTACACTTTTTTATTTTACATCTACGGTACGAGTAACTTATTATATAGTGTTATTTTCAAGAAGATTTGTGACACATTAAGTAACACAATGTCATAATGACCCTATATAAGTAGTAACTACAAAAACTAAAATAAATGTATCGCAAGTCGCAAAACAATCGATTGTGGAATTCAAAGGATTGAAGTAAGTTGAGCGGATGCCCTGATGTGTCGCCCGGACCGCTGCGGTCCCTCATGCGAACTTAGTTCCTGTTCAACTAATCTCCATCTAATTTGACATCGTAACGTACGGGTCTCGGACCGAGGAAATTAAGTTTCAGACACCAGCTATGTGAGTTGCATGGTTTGTTAGAAGTCCGTCAGCGCTCATAGATTTAGAGTAAAATTATTATCCTTACCAGCTCTATTGATCTTTTGATGATTTTTGTTTACAAAATTAAAGGACTTAGGTTCTTCGATATACCTATTGGCGATATCATTAAAGTTATGAATCCATATTCATTGCTTTTAACGACAGCCGTGTGCTTGATTCAAAGAAGCAGCTAAAGGAATATATAGATATTAAATAAAGCATTTAGTTGCTTTGAATGACGAGATAAGCTTTCCGTTTGCCTGATGATAACACGATCGCCCATAAACAGAAACCTTCAGCATTTGAAAGCAATCCATTTAAAATCTGCCAAAACAGTCAAACCACGAGCACCAAATCTTCAATAACTCATTCGGAACGAAATCCCCTTTCAGTTTTAATAATTTTAAATTTTAATGTATGGTAATAAGGCGCCGGTATTTCTGGTATAATAAGAAGATCGCCATCTGTCGCGCATTGTTGGTCCAGCTGACTTCAATTTTCAAATGAATTCAGTTATAACGGGTTTGAATTGTGTGGATTTAGATTTTCTGGATGTGTTCATGGTTCATTGGATTACTAGTGATAGGTCTAGAAATATAGCTAATGAAGAGAACTGAGATATAATGTAAATCAGTATTTTCTTTTTCTGTATCTGTGAAGTTCTGATGCTAGAAAAACTATAAGAATGAAGTGGAAGAGTTAGGTGTCTTGTAATCTTGTCAAAAAGTCTTACGAAGCGTGTATCACGTGTTGAGGGGCAAAAATTTAACATTTTTTTTAATCTATACTATAAAGCTGAAGAGGGCCGGCAGCGTCTGGATGCATTAAGCAGCAGACCGGGCTCTGTGGCGTACCTTGGGAGAGGCCTATGTCCAGCAGTGGACTGCAACAGGCTGGTGATGATGATCAATAAAGCTGAAGAGTTTGTTTGTTCGAACGCGTTATCAATAACTACTAAATAGATTATGAAATATTTGTCACTAATAAGAAGCTGCGTTACCCCAGGAACTATATAGGCTACGTTTTATACTGGAATATATTTATCCCGAAGAAACTTATACGCGGGTGATTTTTCTGGCAATAGCTAGAAACGAATAAGCATGTTAGACGGTAATCCCATCTGATGGAATGTGGTATTGTTACGTACGTTTTCTCGGGTTCATAGTAAATTCTTGGTATGTGTGGGTACTGTTTATGTGCAGCTGTGGCATTTACAATCAAGCGAGTAACTTATTATTTTTAGTATTTATTTAAAACTTTATTGTACACCGTAAATATAAATACCGAGACAAATTTGTATATAGACGGTGTAAATGATTAAAACATCGGTGGTAACTTACTCCTCTATTAGAACAATACAATATGAAATAAAGAAAAAATAATCCAATTACTTGACTCATCTAGATTGACATCGATCTGTACTTTATACCTCTAAGATTTCTTGCCAAGATCCAAATTGTTTTAAAAGGAAATTTGATAATTCTGTGGAACTATTTGTTTTATCCTTGTCTCAGGTAAACTGAAATAAAATCCCCGTTTCATGAATAAGAAAATTGCTTGGAACACGAATCATCTTCCACGTTAAATTATTAAATGAAAGGGCCTTAATAATATTTTACTGGTTAATAATAATGGTATTTTAGATGTTTTGACAAATTATAAAATTATTTTTATTGTATTATATTTTGACATAATCATTGATTGTCGCAAGCATTGTTGCTGATGGTAGGTCTCTCATAAGTGAGAGTTGCCCTGAGTAGATATTATCGCAATGTCTATTTCTGCCTCCAAGCAATAATGTGTAATCACTGTTGTGTTCCGGTTTGAAGGACATTGTAGCTTGTGTATCTACTGGACATAATGAGACTTAACATCTCACGTCTCAGAATGGCGAGCGCAGTGGAATACCAAACAATACTTTGTAATTCAAGGTGTTGGATGGTGTTTCTGCAGTTTATGGGCGGTCGTATACCATCAGGCGAACGACAATCTCGTCTCGTCATTCAAAGCAATAGAAAAGCAGCCCACGAGTCATGAGGTCTTGGGGTTTGACTCACAGGTCAAACAACATAAACCCTGTCTTTCAATTCGGAAAACCATACAATATTTCACCCAGAATTGTAAATTGTGACAATAGGTAAAATTTTATTACTATGAAACGGACATAAGCTCGCCGAAATATGGGTGCCTTAACCTCTTCTTGACCTGATTTGGCAAAAAGATAAATACCAGTTAGCTTTTCAGCACTGATAGTTTTGGAATAAACCTAGAAAAAATTTGTCAACCAGACAAAGTCGCGACATGAATTCACAGCTTCTGCACCAAGTTTCAAACGCTACATATTCTAGAATCTTCGAATAATTTCAATACCCGAAACTTAGGAGAAATTTAATACAGAATTATTGGAATCACGACACACGTTAACAGATGCAAATATTAAATAGCTCGCATGCCATAGATTCATAACGCTAAGTTATTTTCTAATCTTGTCTAGACCTTTAGCGATATTGGTTCGGTAACATATATTATATTGAGTAATCCATTCACAAGAGGTCATATTGGAATAATTGTTTATCTAGATTACTAGTAAAAGTTATACACCTTCTATTATTTTTAATCTTTATTTAAAATTCAAGTTTAGAGACTTTAAATCTATAAGGCCTCATCGTACTTATCTAGATTCATCACTGAAAGACATTTGTCGCGGCCCTAGATACACAGTTCAGTGTGTATATCTCATGATTGGCAACTCATATAGAGGCCTATGAGGGCTCACGAATATTTCTTGGCCTTCTCCCCTCCTCCAATCCCAAGAAGGCTCCTTCTTCTTCCCCTATATTTCCTTCCCCAGATATCCCCTCCCAACTTCCTTCAGGTCCCTGCAGTCGATAAGCCGGCAGATTCTAATAACCCATTCTCACGTTTCTCCCAGTGTCGACTGCGGGGTTCGATACAATAAAAACTCAAAATTCATCAAAGGAAATATTTTAAATAGCACCTTCGTAATGATTAATGAATGAAATAGCCGTAGGATATAACTCCTCATAAAAATCCTCTTTAGTTGTTATCTAAAGTAGTACACGAAATAGTGTGAAATTTTTCATACGCTCATCCATTTAAGTTCTATTTTGTCAATCTGAAACATTGCTGTTTATGAAGCGTATTACGTTATTTTAAACACGGAAACTTATATTAACCTTTCAGTAAATTGTTATTATACTTAGCAGAAATGAGCTCTAGTCAATCATCTATTCAGATTCCATTTCGAGAAACGAATTTTAGTAGATGGTTAAATGAATACATATTTTAAAATGTTCGTACATAAAAGAAGGTTAAAGAATTAAATCATTATTTAGGCTTATGCTTAATATTTTTTAAATCATTCATAATTGTTTTTCATATAAAACTATATTTAAATTCACTTGCTAAAATCCATACCAAAATTCCGCAATTCTTTATCATTTATCATACCAAAACTTAAAATTTCATACGTAGAAAATGCTTATTGAATTCATGCGAAGTCCGCCGAAATATTCGTTTCGATTCACTCTGAATTACGAAGAGCCATTTTTTAACTTCACCAGATATTTATTTACGTCCGCCCGAACCCGGCTGCCCTCCATCAGCTACCCGGTGCTGGATATTCAGCCACTGTCTTCGCAATCTACCTAATAAATGGAAACATTGTGCAAAATTTTAAAATAAAATAATTTATTATCCACGTTGGCAAACATAGTTGCACTTTTGACAGGTTATGGTAACCGATTATAATAAACTAGGTGACCCGACAGACGTTGTCCCGTCTTAACTATGAATTTGCAGCGCGCATTCTGACAATCGCTGAAATTAACTTTTCTTAAATTTTCACAACAAGAAAAAATTGTGAAATCGATCCAGCCGTTCACGCGTGATGGCATGACCAAGGGAAATGGGTATTAATTTTTATATATATAGATTAATTATTACAATTATTATGAGTTATAAAACCTACGGAAATTTAGTTTTTTTTTAAAGGCTAAGCATAATTCCAGTCAATTGACCAGCCATTCCAGGCTTTGAAGTTTAATGCTTATTTCGTCGCAGAAGTCTGACAAAGTTCGACTGATACTATTGCCCGTGAACGACATTGCCAGTGATGAAAAAGAAGAAAGAGAGAAATAGTTTTTACTAATAATCTTACTGATAGTTAAATAGTGCAAAATGCCACACCTATTTTTAAATAAACGTATTTTTCAATGAGTACTACTGAGCTTTAGCTAACAAACAAAATATAAAGAAATTTTTCTATTTCCCTAAATTAACATTTCTTAGTATTAAAACGGTCGAAGGAAAACATCGTGAGGAAACCTGCTTACCTGAAAAGTGGGTGAAGTCTATTCATCTACACTAGGCGAGCATGAAGGACTAAGGTCTAATCCCACTCAGTAGTAGAGCAGACTTGTCCCCAGCAGTAGGACAGTATCTAATACAGGGCTGATATTATTATATTATTATTATTATAGTGTTAAAATACTTTAAATTATTGGTCGAGCGGTGACAACGACCGCATACACAAACTAAGCATCAAACCGGGCCGAGGTTGCGAGTGGACGTTTCAAAACTGCTGCCATTTTATTGTCGCGAAAAGGAATACTTTTAAACTTCCGTTTAGATTTTGTTAACAAATGGACATTTAATTATCTATACTCGTCTTCACCTTTGCTGACATTCTGCGTAAAATTATCCATCAATAACGAATATTTTCACCCAAAATCCTGGTTTATGTTTTCAGATTTTTTGATCATTTTGTAGTTTGCCGCTGCGACGAATTATCTTAAAATACAAGTAGTGGCATTAGGACGTGTAAAATTAAAATTACTTTTTAATAATATTTATTTTGTTCGAAACTTACTTTTTTATTTTACATCTACGGTTCGAGTAACTTATGTAGTTTTATTTTCGAGAAGACATACAATTTTATTTAGTAACGCAATGTCGAAATGACCCTGTATATGCAAGTCTTTCCTTATATCCTAAATTACTAATAAGCTACGCTTTGTAATTCCGTCTCTAGAACTATTAATTACATTAAACTCATCACTGTCTTCATAAATTAAGGGTCAGCAGTTTGGATCTTCGACTTGTTTGTTTCCGATCAATAGTCTGAATAATTTCACCGAGTTCTTGTCGGTACATTTATAATTCAGTATTCGAAAAGATGTTACCTTACTTCAAGCTTGTTCTTAAGGAAGAACATGCTTTAAAGTCAGGTTAACATGATTTCGAATTTTATTTCAATTATTTAACTTTTTTTTCTTTCATATTTAGCATAGTTATATTATAATTCGAGATCAGAATGTAGAATGATAGTTTGGTTAACTTATGACTTATTTGCTTCATTACAAAATACGCGAAAACTTGCTGTAAAGAGTTTTAGCTTTAGATAATAAATAATAAACTAAAATAGTCATTGATTTCCCCCTCGTATGAAACGTGTTAAATATGTATTCTTTTGGAGAACGCTGTGGATTATTCATTTATTGTATGTTCCTACTAGATTTGATTGCCTTTTGTTGTTGTACATATTATATAACTATTACATTGTATAAGCCTGATATGGCGATAGGCTCGCCACCTATCATAAAGGAAAATACATTCCAAAAATTGGATACATCACACCTTTAGAGTTACAATGACGCAAGTGCAAAACCGTTTAATGACTTTATAATCCACAACATTTGAAAAGAGACTTTCCCGCCCTCACACCCACCACTACAACTCCTGTAAGCCAGGATCAGCAGTGGCACGCATTTTGTGACACCGAGCAGTGAAGCTCGGCGAGTCTCAGGGAAAACTAATATGTCATTATCCCGCAACGAAATTAATCAAATAGAAAAATAGGGAGGAGTTGGAAATATTAATTGTCCACTTCCCTCCAGAGCAATGCGGGTGACAAAATCATGATGTAAGGAGGCGATTTAACCTCAAGGATAGGGACGTTTACAACTAGATAAGCTAGTTATAAAGCACCACGGATAAAATTAAATGAAAGGGTCCTATCACATGAGCTGTTAGATTTGATTACAATAGGCATGGCAAAAACGCCGGAAAGCACGGAAATTCCGTCTAGTCTCAACAAGGTCCATGTAGTATACAACCCCAGATGTTATTTGCATACTGTTTAACATGATGTTGCGCTCTTCATGCCAGAGACCACACTCCCAAAGTACGTGATGAGCAGATTGTTCAACCTCGTAACCAGGTGTAGAGCATGGGCACGCAGGAGAATCAACCAGCCTAAATGAGAACAGTTTACCCTTAAAATTACCATGGCCGGTAAGAAATTGCGATACACAGTAATCTATTTCTAGCCAAGTTTTAATTAGGCGATCGCGAACGTACGGAAAGTATTTATATAAATGACGCCCTTTCGAAGACGAGTCCCACCTACATTGCCATTCATTTAATAACTCGTTGTGTACATCAGTGTGCGTTTTAAATAGTCTATCGATTCTTAAGAGCTCGCGAGACGTAAGAAACTTTTTATCCTCTCTGGTTGAGTAATACATAGCGGCGCGACGCTGTACCTCCAAATCGACAGGGAGTACACCCGCGAGGACAGGCAAAGCTTCTGTACTAACAGTTCTATACGCCTTGCACAAGAATATCAACGCCAATCGTTGACTCTGGAGCAGTTTCCTGCGCACAGCACCGATAGTTGCCCTATCGACCCATACAGGTGATCCGTATGTAATGCAAGCTAAGTAAGTCGCTCCATAGATGATTTTGAGCGTAGTGAAAGACAGTCCCCACGTAGAGGTCGATATCCTTGTCAAGGCGTAAAAGTTACGTTTTGATTTTTCCCCGACGTTTTTATATGCTCTAGAAAGGAAAAATTTCGTTCTAAAATCAAACCTAAATAACAAACCGATTCTTTCCTTTTTACAACAATATTATTAAATTTTATTCGCGGCGGTGATTTTAATATACCTTTTAAAAGCAGTTGGAACGTTTTGTGAGGTGCGAATGTAAGGCGATTTCTTTCACCCCATTCAGATATTAATTGTAAACACGTATCCGCCAAACTTTCAAAGCCCCCGATCTACTATTAGATTCTATTAGTAAGAGGCCGTCATCCGCATATCCGGTTAAAGTGCATCCTACAGGTAAGGGAATTGAAAGAAAATCATCGAAGCTCAAATTCCATAAATAAGGACCTACAACTGAGCCTTGTGGACATCCCATACTCAGCGACTTCGACACGGCATGGTGGCCGAGTTTCAGTTTGGATGTTCCGTACGAGAAGTATGAGTAAATTAGGGAATATATATTCCTATAGCAGCCTCGTATTTTTAACTTAAGAAGTATCATAGGCCACCAAGCATTGTCGAAGGCACCGGAGATGTCTAAGAAGATACCGAGTACATATTTATGTTCCGATATACTTACTGTTCTTCTAACCGATATTGCCGCGTCTGTAGTCGACCTACCTATGGTAAATCCGAATTGATTTTTGTGAAATACTGGTCCGCCCGGTAGCAGACGAGGGACAATGAGGCGTTCTAGAAGTTTACCTAAAGATGGTAACAACGTAATAGGTCTATATGACTTGGGATCATAGGGAGCCTTGTCGCCACTTTTAGGTATTATTCGAATGAAACCGGAGCGCCATATTCGCGGAAATATACCTTCAGCAATACATCGGTTAAAGACAGATAGTAACGAATCTCCGGCTGATTTACACGCTTCTTTAATCATCTTGTTAGACACTTTATCTCTCGCCGGAGGCTTTGTTTAACGGCAGAGATGCAACAATGGCAATAAATTCATCTAATGTCGCAAGGTTTGAGACTGGAGAGTTTGGCAATTCCGCGGCCCACATTCTAATTTGGTTGTGATAATTGTTGTCATTAATAATATCATCGGGTATAAGTGAATGCAACAGTGCTTCCGTAGTCTCCTCAATACCAGTCGTATAGCTATTATTAAATTTAATATTATCGATGTAAGATAAATCAATTGGTCTATTTGCTTTAAACTCTTGGTATAAAGGAGACCACGGGCCCTCCTTATCTAACCGCGCGGCGATTTTACGCAATAAATTACCTTTCGATTTTTGTACTGCTGCTCTATAGTGCGACCTGGCAATTTTAAGTTCATTAAAAGCAGATGTAAAAGTGTCACCTGTGACACAACGCTTTTTAAGCCTATTAAACCTCCTGCGCGCCCTACGAAAAATTCGGCGTAGGTGGACTAGATTTTCGTTCTACCAATCACATCTACGAGTATTTGTAATTGAACCTCGACCGATAGCAACATCTGCACAGTATGTGAACGTGGCCGACATAAGTTCAGCACATGTTTCAGGTGAGAGATCATTGCGAGTAAAATCTCTGGCATGTCTAGCAAATAAAGAGCTAAAAAAGTCCCAGTTAGCCCCTTTAGTTTTATATCTAAAATCATAGTTGTTATGAATAAAACCTTGTGTCAATCTAGGCAAGAATTCGTACACAATCAGGCGATGGTCACTACATGACGCATCCGGCAGGACACGCCACCTATCAAGTCGAACGTCTCCACTAGAAAGTGTGACGTCAATAGAAGACTCGCCCGTAGGGCTACAGTATGTTGGTGGTGCATCGGGAGTATTGTGAATACCAAGATTCATCTCTGCGATGAAATCTTCGACGGCGCAACGCCGATCGGTATCGGTGGATCGATATTTGCCATACCAAAGAGTAGATGACGCATTAACGTCAGCGCCTATAATTACTTTACGACCTGCAAGTGATCGTAAAACCTGGCGGAGATGGTGTATATGTGGTCCTACCGGGTCCGAGTATTGAAAGTAACAGCTCACTATGAAAACCTTACAGCTCGGATTTGAAACCTCCGCGACTGCACAGTGTGACGTCATGAGATTACGCACTGAAGTTACAGTGAAATTAGAGTTCGCTACATAAATGCCAGCTCGTGAGCTGCTATCAAGCTGTACGACTCTGCTACGCAGTCGAGCGTGTTGATATTGTTCCTGTACAAGTACAACGTCGAGTTTATAATCCCGAACTAACGTATCTAATTCCGACGTCGCCACCCTATCGTTGTGGAGATTTAATTGTCCGATAATAAAGTTATCCATATTAAATTTATTTAATAATTAGTTGACAAAATGAGGGTTTCTAATTTATGTTTATATGACGGACATTCTTGAGACCCACAGCGATGGTCGTGGGGTTTCTTAAAACGTTTGCAAGTTGCGCATACGGGCTTAAAATCACGATTGTCCTTATGTGGACAAGCCTTGGTTTCATGTGCCTCGGCACAAACGGCACAAGTTGGTGTTTTAATAGTGCAGAACTTATGCACATGCCCGTATTGTTGGCAATTGAGGCAGCGGACTATCTCCACGTCATCAATAAACCTGCAAGTTGCCCAACCTATAAATAGTTTCTCTTTGGTCGCAACTAGATGTTTTCTCACTTCCGAATCAATTTCCACGCCTATCCATTTACGTCCGTGTTCCAAACTACGTCGCCGAACGATTTTTACGGATTTAATGAAATCGTCCTCCTTAATTGGCATTTCATCCTTAATATTTTGCCGATACAAAGCTGTTAAAAACGGTTTGTCTTCCATTGAGGATGGGACATCTTTAATTAAAATTCGCGGACGTCGACCTTTTGGTTTCTCTAAACGTAAACCAGCTGATTTTAATGCATCCACCGACTGGAGTTTGTGAATCTGACGTTCGTTGGCAACGCGAAGTACAACGCCAGCTTTCGCGGTTTTTTTTTAACGCCTACGATTTGAAACCCGTCGTCGCTAGGTTTAATTGCATTAAACAGCGCCTGTTTCGTGGCAGACGATGACGTGAGATCAGCTGTCCGCTCGCTAGTCGGGTAAGCCACTACGCACGGGAGAGGCGCGCGAGGCTCCATTGCCGGGGCTTGTTTTGGCAGACGGAGCTTAACGGAACTCGCGTAGGTCATTTTGCCGTCCGCTTTGAACACAACATTTGAAAAGTGAGAAACTATCCAATGCAAAATCGACTTTCGTGTAATTACCTTGCGTCATTGTAATTCTAAAGGTGCGATTACTTGCAACTTTGCCTACACTTTCAGAGATAAAAGGGTAACACGTCATTATTACCACGTGTCTGGAACCTGGTAGCACGTTCATTTGTACGTGACAGCTCCCTGCGTGACATATTGTCCGATACAGACAAGTGACGGTAACCACACGACTAAACTTTCCATTTATCAGTCTATCACTGCAAAATGGATGAATGCTTTCTATCGTGCCTTTGGTGTTACTAACGACAAATATCCAGAGAACTAGGACTTGAAGAAACGTCTTCACGTATATCAAATAGATTGCATGATTGTATATGGAGTCAAAAAATATGTGACATGATATAAAAACAATAACAGCCCTGTATTATTTACAATCTCACTACTGGGCACGGGCCTCCTGTACTATTGAGGGTATAAGTTTTAATCTACCACGTTGGTCTATTGCAGATTAGCAAAGTTGATATATTTTACAAATTCCAATATAGAATTCTTAGGTATGTAGATTTTCTCACCAAGTTCCCATCGCTATTAAGGCGAAAACGAACTGATAAACAATAGACATAACTTCGAAGTCAGAATGTGTCTTAGGCTTTGAACCTGCTAACCTTCTTCTAGGCATTCCGTTCCATTTCCAACTATCTTGACGCAACGTGTGAATCTATAATAAAAATAAATTAATTATTATCCGAATTTGCCAACAGCCAGTAACGGCAAGCGCAGCGTTGCTTGGTGAACAGACGATTTGATAAAGGTCGCAGGAACACGCTGGGCAGACCACTTTCGACAGATCCGTCTGGAAATCTTTGGGGGAGGCCTTTGTTCAGCAGTAAACTTTATGTGGCTGATGATGAAATGCGAATTTAAATCTTAAAGTAGATAATAACCCCCTTATTCATAGATGTTTTTTATCTAAGCACGGAGTAAAGCTGTAATAACAAGTCTGTTTCTATATTGAGATACAACAATATTGGCCAATCACAACGGCCCTATGGCTACGCACTGCGAAGGCTGCCATGCCGTCAGCACTGAGTAACAGACTTGTTATCACAGCTTTACTCCGTCCTTAGATAAAAAAACTTCTACGAAAATGGGGGTAATTGTTACCAACTCTGTGCTCTTTATTTCATTATTTTTCTTATGTGAAGGAATAGTGTTCTCATATTGTAAACACTCGCTTAAGTACAAGGCTCAGTGTCAAAATGCATGCCATTGCTTCACAGTCAGTAATCATGGCATAAAGGAGGTCCAGTGACGGGTGCAAAGACAGCAGTCTTACGAAAAACAACTTTACGCAGCCGCAATAAAGCAATAAATTAAATAATTTATCATTTATAAAAAGTATCAACAACATATATTAACTATTAAAATTAATTCATTATAATTAGTCTATTTTGTATTAAGTCTGACGGTGTAATTGGTGTGATTGCTTTGATATAATTTTCAACAACGACGGCATCTTTTCTGTGTGACATTGAATTTTTTCCGTGGTCTTTGAACATCTGAAAATAATGAGACAAATGTTAAGGACTTTTTTTGTCGCCCGGAAAAATATATTATCGCTACCGTCACTTGGGGGGTGAGTAGAACGGTTATGTTGATTTCACTAGTCTATCTCACATCTGAGTGATTCTGTTCGACATAATATACCAGAATCTATAAGTCGACTAAATAAAAAAGTCACATTCTAATCAATGATCCCAAAAAATAGTAGTACTATCTACATTAGATGTTTAATACAATAATTATGACAAAATTTACTTTAAACTCTTGTAATAGGCCCTAAGGGTCTATCTATATTTTGAGAAGTCTCTTTAAATTTAATACCTTCTTAATTTATTATTTTGATATCATTCGATGCTTTATTTTTAGATAGATACAAATTTAATTTTTGCTTTCAAATTTTCGGATTCGCTTTCGTAAACAGTACGACAAGCTCTGACCTCAAGTGACAATATCAATTGTGATTTTTTGGCACCTACGCGGTGTTTACCAGTACTAGTTACGTGGTATTGCATTGTCCGCAATGAAGTCTTTCAGTTAGTATTACATTATAATTACCTTGAACCCGCTTCGTCCTCTCCTGAGGAAGTCCAGAGTCACTACCTGGTACATCTGCTCCATTTGTAACGGCTTGTATTGATCGCCTTCCTTCACTTCAACTGATACTACTTGGCGTGGTTCTGTTGTGTTTAATGCCACTCGTAAACCTGGAGAGTAATTAATTTTAAGATTAACACTGGTATTCACAAACAATACTATGGGAACACTCAGCTCTTGACAGACCGAGTTAGTTGTTCATTGACCGTCGTACTGGTCGGTTGGTTGGTGAAATATTTGTGTAAGTATTTTTCAAGTCGGAAATGGTTATTTTATTTAAAATTAACATCGCTGCAAGATCCTAATAATATTATTATCTATCAGGTTTCTGTTTCTGTTTGTCTTATCGAGAGCATTTTAAGCATCTTTTAAATGAAATATTACAGTATCTTCTTTAATACTAAGCTTTGCCAAAAACATTACAGCTGTTGGTGTTTCAAAATAAAATTATGAAATTTTCATAGCCTCTACACATTTCTTTTTAGTTTTCTAACTTATATCTATACTATTATATAAAGCTGAAGAGTTTGTTTGTTTGTTTGTTTGAACGCGCTAATCTCAGGAACTACCGGTCCAAACCGAAAAATTCTGTTTGCGTTGGATAGCCCTTTGTTCGTGGAGTGCTATAGGCTATATATCATCACGCTATACCCAATAGGAGCGAAGCAGTAATGGCTAATCTCGGGAACTACCGGTCCAAACTGAAAAAATATTTTTGCGTTGGATAGCCCTTTGTTCGTGGAGTGCTATAGGCTATATATCATCACGCTATATTCAATAGGAGCGGAGCAATAATGGCTAATCTCAGGAACTATCGATTCGAACTAAAAAAATCTTTTTGTGTTGGATAGCCCTTTGTTCCTAGAGTGCTATAGGCTATATATCATCACGCTATGACCAATAGGAGCGGAGCAGTAATGAAACATGTTGCAAAAACGGGGAAAATTATAAGTTTTGAGAGCTTCCGTTGCCTGCGCTGCGTAAACGGTTAAAGTTATGCAACAATGATGTATGACGGGATTGTTCCACTTTAAAAGTTCTAAAAATATATTATAAAACAAAGTCCCCGCTGCATCTGTCTGTCTGAACGTGTTAAACTCAAAAACTACCCAACGTATTAAGATGAAATTTGGTATGGAGACAGTTTGAGACCCTGGGAAGAACATAGGCTCCCGGGAAACGACTACTTTTATAATGGAAAACTTTAGCCTGAAAAAATTTATAACGCGGGCGGAGCCGCGGGCAAAAGCTAGTTTTATAATAAACGTTAATAGAGGTAAAATTGTAATCATCCAAGTGTTAAAACTGAAAAGAATTTTACATTATACCGAAAGAAAAATAGATGTAGAAAGTCATGACATCGAAAATATACTAGTGACGTCATGAACTCGCAAATTTCATCACAAATTCTAAGTAAATTAAAAAGATAAGATCAAAAAGTGTGGAAATAAAATTTCGCCCATCTCTTTAACGCTGCGAGGGAAAGCAAACTGGAAGGATTAAAGTTATATGCATTTTCTTGCAAATACCAGTTCTTTGGATATCTTTTGCGAGTCTCAGTTCACTTCGAGACAAGGGAGTTAAAAAATACTGCTTTGTTATGCTAAATTAATATTTTGTATTTATGCCATTTAATCATTTAGATATAACAATGAAATATGTTTAGATGTAACAATGAAATAGCGGCGATAGCCTAGTTGGGTGTGGAACGGACTGCCAAGACGAATGTCCGCAGGTTCAAATCCCAAGGGCACACACCTCTGACTTTTCTAAAAATCATGTGTGTATTCTTAGTGAATTTATCGTTCGCTTTAACGGTGAAGGAAAACATCGTGAGGAAACCTGCAAATCTGAGAAGCTCTTTATAGGAATTTCGAAGGTGTGTGAAGTCTACCAACCCGCACTAGGCCAGCGTGGTGGACTAAGGCCTAATCCCTCTCACTAGTAGAGGAGGCTCGTGCTCAGCAGTGGGCTAATATTATTTTATTAATGAAATATGATTAAATACTAGATGATCGAACCCGGGACCTTACAGCGGTGGTCGACCGTGCACGAAACACAACTACGCCATCGAGAAAGTTATCTATACATGCGTATTATAAAACCAAGTCCCCTTTTCTGTGTATCTGTATGTTATCGATTTTCTCAAAATATACTGAACGGATTTTTATGAAATTTGGTATGGAGATAGTTTAAAACCCAGGGAAGGTTATAGACTTTCTATCTTGGAAAACTTCTTCACGCGGACGAAGCCGCGCGCAAAAGCTAGTTGGGTATATAAAACGATATTCTATATTTACCTGAAACTTGAGGTAACAAGGGCCCAGCATACGGATGGATGTTCCAATAAGGTTCAATACAATGCTTCAGAGCTTCTAGAATATACTTCCCTCGTATTTCAAAGGAAACCACATTATTTGTAAATGGTAATATGTTTATCACTGCCCCTCGTATTATATCTGAAAATAAAATATATATTAAACCAGAATCTGTGTAGGTACGATGGTTTTGTCTATTTCTATCGCTGAGCAGCAGTACTCAAATATTATCTAGTTTTATAAAAACCTCAAACATTGTTGGAATTTCATATTTTATCTAATGCATAGATACATACATTGGCTTATGCTTTTAGCCTCTATTAAGGCAGCGACGCAACTAGTACAATCAAGTTTTGCTTCTAAAGTATCCGCCTCAAAACATAATAGAGAACAAGATTTATATCTGAATTAGAAATACTTTAAATTTAAAAAAATAATGATTAAATTATAAACGTCTAAATAAAAAAAATATTAGTACTTTATTAATTACGAAGGTGAACACAGTAGCACTTATGGTACATCAAAGCAATTTATAAAGATAATTATTATTGTTTCTAAATAACACTTAAGATCACTTATTATTATTATATATATTATATATGTTACTACGGACATTTTAAATTATTTCATTGTGAATGCTATTGCTATTTTTTATCAGCAGGCGTCACGTTTAATCACACACATCACACACATCATTTTTTCCCTAATCGTTGATGTTTTATCCTCTCCTAGTCAACGTCCGGAGCCGAGGTTTGTAACCCGTTAGTGGGTTGCCCTAAGCATGGTCGCTTAATTTTCAATGGTTGCGAGCGCCTAAAGCGCTCACCCGAAAGTCCATTTTGTTTGTATAAACCGGCCTTTGCCAGGCTAACAAACGTAGGGTTATGTTAAAAAAAATCTGCTTATCTTGCTGCTGTTTATGGGCGGTCGTATCGCATACCATCAGACAAACGACATGCTCTAATCATTCAATTCTAATAAATTAAAATAACAAGGAGCGTGTGTTCAACTCGTTTATAACAGCTACATAGTGTTCACGGGCGAACGGTTCATAAAATCCGATTCTTGCCGGCTTCCTTTTCGTAATTTATGTAAAATCATTATCATTACAACGATTTGCAGACTGCATTTATACATGTCGACATTTAAAAGGCTAATTAACTTAAACATTTTTTTTTCGACATTTTTTTACTAGGTTAAAAAATCATGGAAAAAAAATGCTGATTTTAAATATGTGTTACAGCAATATATAATATATTTTTAAACATGTACACAAAAATGATAAATTTTTGATAAGAGCCATCTTGCGCTCATTATAAAAACTAAAATTAACAGTAGCCATTTTTTCCTTTTTTTTGCTTGTCAACTCAGTTCGAATAAAAATGTCAACGCATGGTCAGGGGCCTTATTCTCTATCCCGCACGTTATTTTGACAGTGCGTAACAAGCACGTAACACAACCCATCATGTTCAGTACTATAGAAATTTGGCTTACAGAATACCATTCTACACACATTTCTCGAAGATAACATGACACGGCCGCGTTACGCGTTTACACTATCAAACAGAATAAGGGCCCTGTTCTGCGTTTCATTTAATCAAAACAAAAAACGATGTAATACAGTGGTCAATACGGACCCGAAACAATATGTATGTAACATAACGCAAAAAAATTTTGTTTAAGTCAATTAGGCTTTTAGCCGTCGCTATTACTAGTACTTATAAGTTATATCGGTTTCATTTTCGGTATTTTCACCCTTCGCCACTGGTTTCTATACAGACGTAACTTACCTCCTTTAGGCAACGATGCTCGAACATTATTCCTCACAAGTAATGCTACAGTTGTTAAATTGCTTGGTTTTTTCAACCTACTCTGGAAAAAGTTTTGATTTTGTTATTTTTATATCTAATTATTTTTATGTTTGGAAATCACTATTCAAAATAGAAGTTGTCAAATACAATTATTTGATACAGTTAGTCGATAATTGTATGTTTATATCGTCTCCTAAGCGTGTATATTGGCATTAGTAAATTTAATACCAAGAAAAATATAGAAAACTTCAAAAATATACAAATTTTCAAATACTTCAGTGATAAAATGGTGGTCAGCGGTTTACTGGTGGTAGGTCTCTCATATGTGGGAGTCCGCCTGGGTATGTACCACCGCAATGACTATTTCTGCCGCCAAGCAGCAGTGTGTAATTACTGTTGTGTTCCGGGTTGAAGGACATTGTAGTCAGTATAACTACTGGACATAATAAGACATAATATCTCATGTCTCAGGATAGCGAGCGCAGTGGAATACTTTGTAATTCAAGGTGTTGGATAATGTTTCTACTGTTACAGGCGATCGTATCGCTTACCATCAGGCGAACAAGCCCGTCTCATCATTCAAAGCAATAGAAAATAATGATAAATTTAAAATAATATACACAATTCCATACCTCTTCCAAAAACGCATCAGCTACGAGATTCCCAATTGCGCATTCCTGAGACGCGCAACCCTCGTCTGGTAGATAGTCGTTGCTCTTCCCAATCACTTCTTCTATCATGTTATGGATATACTGAGAGTACGGTTGCAGAAGATTTTTTATTTCTGGATCTGGAAAAAAAAGTTGCGCTTATTAAGGTCGACGCAAAACTGGCCATGAATGACGAGACGAGCTTGCCGTTCGCCTGATGGTAAGCGATACGACCGCCCATGAACAGTAGAAATACCATCCGACACCTTTAATTACAATGTATTGTTTAATAATCCACTGCGATCGTCATCCTGAGACATGAGATGTTAAGTCTTATTATGTCCAATTATACTAGCTACAATGTCCTTCAAACCGGAACACAACAGTGACTACACCCTGCTACAAGGCGGTAGAAATAGACATTGCGATAGTACCTACCCAGGCCGACTCTCACATATGAAAGACCTACAACCAGTAAACGCGGAAGCCAAAATAAAAATAAAAAAGAACTCATTATATTTTATTACAAAATTGACATAAGCCGGCATCATTAAATAATCGCTTATGACAGTCAGATTATAACACATAAAAAAAATAATTAGGGAGCTTTTGCGGTGACATTCTGAATTAAATTAATAATCAACCTTAAGCAACTCATAATTAATTTTGGTAATTAGCGTTCCAGTCAGTTTTAAAAGAAATTTCTTCCAATATCCTTGTTGAATCATCGCTTGCTATATTAATTCGAAACCTCAAATGTAATTTGTGTTAAAATAAAATGAACGTAAAATATTATCCTCACATTTCCAGATTTAAAAACTCAGAGAAAGCAAATCGGAATGTCTTACATACAGAAAATTATTTACAATTGCTGGGAGGTAGGCTAAAAGAGAAATTATCTGGAATCCATCTGTGTCATAAGACGTAAAAATAAAAACAAAATATTCCGTGAAACAGACAGACTTCGTGTGATACCTAGTGCTTACAATAGAGATAATTGAAAATGGTGTCCATTTTTTTTTAAATATGAATTCACAAACAATTGTTATACTAAATCAAAATTACATTTGCAGTTTTTAACTAGTTGCACAATATGAAAAAGTGATCACTTCATGCAAATAAAGAGGACATTGTGCCTAAAAAGAAAAAGAAATAAGTCTTTCTACGGATACCTGGTAGTAAGTGGATTAGGGTCTAGATAGAGTATTTTCTAACGAGAGATACGACCAGTCGACACAAACATTCCGGCCTCTTTGAAACCGGAGGGTAATTCAGACACGCGACATACCATGCGACTCCGCGAGCTTAAAATAGTTGTAGCGGTATAATTAGTATACATACCGCCATCTCGTCAACATCAGCGGAACTTCGAGAAGACCGATGTGGTATTGACACAACTATAGTGATTTATCGCATAGCAATCACACAAGATGGCGACAGACGATCCTGGATTACACTTGCACAATGTGAGCGACGCGTTGCATATATACCACCTTCGAATAGGAACTGTCGGAGGGGCCGCGGCCGGTCAGGCGTAACATCTGCCTGACTGGGAATGTTACCCTTCCATAGGCGAACGCAACCATCTGTTCCTCTACAGCGGTGTCTACCTTTACACCGCTAAATAGTTTTTCCGGGATAAATATCTTCCCGTGATAAAAAGTAGTCTTTAGCACCCAAGAGTAGCTTCTTACTAGTGAAAAATATTTCAAAATCGGTATAGTAGTTCCTGAGATTAGCTCGTTCAAATAAACAAACAAACTCTTTAGCTTTGTATTTTATGCTGTTGGTAGGAAATATTTGATATCCGTGGATAACAACCGTACACAAGGTGTTAAAACCCGCCATAGTGGCCTACATAAGTGTGTCGCGTTCCGGAATCAGCCAATATATATCCGGTTCCAATAGGCCGGCATAATTGTGTTAACTGCCGAGAGATAATCATCTCTCAGTCTCCTCAATCATCTCTTAGTCCCGTCAATCATCTCTCAGTCTAGTCAGTCATTGTAGTCAGTTGTCATTTTATTGGACCCCACTCCACTTACCAGGTCCAGTGGAATCACTTTGTATGTATAAAAATATGTAGATATACAAACCTTCAGGTATCGACCGGTTTAAAAATATAGGTGTCGCGTCAAACATTTGGACATTCCCACTGGCGTCGAAGTAAACTGTTATGTTTCCTAAGTATTTTGTAAACGCAGACGCTGTAACTATAAGCACCTGAAATTAAGAGATTAATTTATATTACATTTACTATTTAATTTTGCAAAATTATTAGTTTAAGTGTTAGAGCCAATTTAAGAAGAAAGAAACAAGTTTGTTGTTGGAACAAAGATAAAAAATTATAAACATAAAATCCTACATAACGTTAACAAATATTGCTCCAAGAATGGGCCCATTCAGCTGTATGTATGCAATACCACCTATGTAATACTGCAGCGATTTAGGGAAATGGGTCTAGCGGCAAGCGGGCTGTAACGCGTTTCCGACGTCATGAAACCTGAATAACGATGTCACTATCTGCACTGCTCTGTTCCTATTCCCCCATACATCTGTCTCGCTCGCTCACCGCTTCCGCACACCGCTCGGCACAAAGCATGCTACATACTTCTCCGTACATTTATTTTTGTCGCTCGACGCGCGGCGCTAAGTCGAAGCTCAGAGCCGCAACTTTGTGGCTAGACCCTCAGACAGAAACGTATTTAATGCCACACTCTTCTCCAAGCTAATGAGAGCCCACCACATGTTGGGTACAAATCCTAATTCCAGTCTGTTAAAACTCAAAATGGTTGACAAGAACGCTTTTTCCATTGTTCAAAGAACACAACAGCTTTCACTGGACATGAAGTTGAACTTACCGCGTGTATAGGGGTCATTTTACCTTATCAACGTAAAACATACTTAATTTTCAGTGAGCCCGAAACTTAATAATAGTATTTGACAATTTTACAGAGGTACAGAAGGAATAATAATAGAACAATCGCTATTCTTTGCAAGCGGTGGATAATCAGGTCATGTGAGCCCACGGCTCCAGTGGCGTAATAGGTTAGCGCACGGTACTTATAGACAGTACGAGGTATGCCGGGGTTGTGAGTTCGAGCCTCACCTGGAGCATTTATTTTTGAAGTTTTTGCGCACGGCATTGTGAGCTCTCTGCAACTGCTCACTAAGAAATATATCCGGATATCAACTGAGATGATCACCTCTAACCAGTCATATAATTAGGAAGACCTGTTTACAACAGTCCTACTCATTTCAATTATGCGGTTATTTATGGACGTTAAAATATCAAAGAATCTAAAAAAAACTAAACGCGGCCCTAAAATCTCTTATGCCTTTCATTTTCAAGCCTTTCATTTTTACATATAATCCAGAATATATCTGCTGGTGGTAGAATGTATTTTTCATTCGTCCAGATAGCGACCACCGTACACAAGGTGTTAAAAGCCATAGGGGCACATATAAGTGTGTTTTCCGGGATCAGCCTGTATATATCCGGTTCCAACAGGCCGGCATAATTGTGTCGACTGGCGACGCGCAGTGTGGTCACATAGCCGTACACGTACAAAACATACGTGTTTATATAAAATAAGGGTCCATTGACCAAACATGGCCAGATAAAAAAATCTATTGAAAATATTTAGAAGGTAAATATGCCTGAATAGTTAATGCAAGAACACACGTAAGTTAACACTTGGTATCAGTAGCGTAGCAAGGAAGAGGAGCCGGCTCAGAGCAACACAATAGAGTATGTCACACAGGAAGAGAGACATTGTCAAAAAAAATTGCGCCTAAAACAACTATCGCCGTTAAATTAATCGGGTTCAATTAAAGTCCGTGAAATTGCCTATCAAATTAATTTTATAAGCCACAGGGTGACACTAATTGAATGGCCCGGATATCACCCATGCTAGTGACGCCATGACTTGGACTTTCATTCTTAGGATTTGTGTCGCTATCGATTGGGAAATTATATAATAATTACTCTCTATTATAATATACGTGTAAACTAGCGTATTAACGAATGAAACATGACACATTAGAAATATATTAACTGATAACCTTTTTTGCTTCGAATTAAGTATAATTATATTATCATGATTCTTACACGTACACATAACTATAATAACAAATAGGATTTCTTGTAAATCGATACTAAGGGCCGGCGCACAATAAAGTGGTTAATTGATTTTGAATGTTATTACACGGAAGATACAGTTGATAATAGTTTGACAGTAAAAACTATTTGCGCTGCGCTCTGCCATATATGCGCAGCCCTAAGATAATTAATCATTAGACACATCTAAATTATTATTAAGTTTCCCATATTTCAAAAATAGAAAAGTAACGTCACATTCCAGAATTTCTTTTAAAAAGTAAATGAATTTGATTTTCGAACGTTCAAATTCTAAAATGGCGTCGAGCTAATTGGCTTTCGTAACTAACGTCAGAAAAACAGTGTACAGTCAGCAGAACAAAATAACAATCGCAAGCAGGGCCAATCAGAAGTCAAATGTCTATCCAATTTAATTATTTATCAGGTAAACGAAAATTCTTTTGAGCTGATTTTTGCCAAATCTCGCTTTACGTGGGATTTATCTGTGATTTTAACGGTAGGTATTCTCAGTGTGATTGAAATTTGAAAGTGGCTCGTACTTCGTATTTGTAAATATTTATTTCTTTGCTTGTAAAAAAATTTATATGTATTGTGTTTCGACTACATAGTTTCTCATACTTCCTGATAGATACCTACGCCTCCATAGTTTTTGCGGGATTAAATAAATAATATTATTCTTCCCTTCTATTTACCATCAACCAGCTTTTGCTCGCAGCTTCGCCCGCGTGATAGAGTTTTCCCGGATATTTTTTTTCCGACTTACTTGATATGTATCCTTATATTAGGACCGATTACACACAATCATTATAAATTGTAGCCTATGTGTTATTCTGATGCATAACCAATATTACTGTAAAGTTTTATCCAAATCCGTTCAGTAGTTTTTTTTGTGAAAGAGGAACAAACAAACATACACTCATCCATTCTCACAAATTTTGGCATTAATAATATTAGTAGAATAATTGAAACCAGAACAGAAAGAAAATACTACCCACATTAGTTAGTCGGGTAAATGGAATTTTAAAACTTGCCTTGTGGCCATTTTCATGTTCGACCGTGATTGGGTAAGGCCCGGATATAGTCTCGTTGCTTGGAGACGTTCCATTCCACAGAAGACTGTGGGTGTGCCCGCCCACTATGACATCAATGTTCTCTCCCACGGTCTTTGCTATTTGTCTGTAACAAAATACGCGTAATATTACAAATATAGATATATTAGTATACGCGGGACTAATTATTGGAAATATTTCCAAGTACTCCGTTTCTATTTGATTACTTTTGTTACAGGATAAAGACAAATTAGTATTCTCTAAGACTCGCCGAGTTTCACCGCTCGGTGTCATAAAATGCGTGCTACTACTGATCCTGGCTTACAGAAGTAGGTGTGTGGACGGGAAAGTCTCTAAATCTCTGGTTCTACTGTTTATGGGCAGTCGTATCGCTTACCATCAGGCGAACGGCAAGCTCGTTTCATCATTCAAAGCTATAAAAAAATTAAACCCACTGCACCTGATGGTAAATGGAGTGGGATCCAACAATATCGACTGATGAGACATAATTATCCCTCGACAGTCGACACAATCATGCCGGCTTCTTGGAACTGGATATACACAGGCTGATCCCGGAACACGACACATGTGGGCCACTATTTCGAATTTTAATACCTCGCGGTGGTCGCTATCCGGGCGGATATAAAATATATCCAACCACCAGCTACAGTTTTACAACATGGCTGCTAAAATCGAGGTAATATATTCCAAGTTTCCGTTGTTATAATCTACGACCCTATGCACTGACGACAACTTTATTATAAAATATATAAAATGAACATTAGTTTTGCATTTAAATGGGTCGTAAGTTGAGTAAAGTCGATAGTCTTAATAAATCGTTTTGAAAGCGTAGATTATGGTATCAGCGGTTGGTGGAAAGGTTTCAGAGATGAAGTCTTGAGTTATGCTGGAGAACTTGTCTATTGGCATTTGTGTATTAATGTATTTTTAACTAAAGCGGCTATAGCCTAGTTGGGTGTGGACCGGACTGCCAAGACGAATTTTCGTAGGTCCAAATCACAGCACACAGACTTCTGACTTTTCTAAAATTATGTGTGTATTCTTTGTGAACTATCGCTTGCTATAACGGTGAAGGAAAATATCGAGAGGAAACCTGTATACCTGATACCTGAGAAGTTCTCTATAGGAATTTTGAGGGTGTAGGAAGTCTACTAATCCGAATTAAGCCAGCGTGGTGTACTAAGGCCTAAAATCTCTCAATAGTAGAGGTCAGTGCCCAACAGTGGAACAGTATATAAAACAGGGCTAATATTATTATATATTATTATGATATATTACTATATTTTAATGAACATTAGTCCAGTAGTTATATATTATTTTTCTATATAAACTTTAAGTATCCCAAATCTCCTCCTCCTCCGCATGTGCAATCTGCTTAATAAAGGGTACAAAATGTTTTCTTCATGTATTAATATGTTCTTAGGAATCCTGACACATATATAAAATACCAACAAATTTACTGGAATCGGAAAGCGAACCCTTAACCCCCAACGCCCATGCCTACTTCCCCACCAGTTGCAGTACGGTCACATGCATAATAAAATATACGTAAACAATGAATAAATACAGTTTTAACCGACATCAAAAAAGAGGAGGTTATCAATTCGACGTGAATGTTTTTTATAACATCTTTTTGTAGTTAAAAGGATATAATAGCAATTTTGTTAAGTCGTTTATAAAGCCTATTAATTTATAATGAACTTCAGGTATGTGCCGCCAGGGCTGTCTACGAAAACTCGACGGTGGAACAATTTCAACAACTAGTTGGTCAGTATTAAAGTTAATATTTAGCCTAAAACTCTGCCTTTTAAACCGCCATAGTGGGCCACGTAAATATATCGCGTTCCGAGATCAGCATATGTGTATATCTGGTTCCAACAGGCCGGCATAATTGTGTCGACTGTCGTGGGATAATCATCTCTGCTCAGTCGACATTCTATTGGACCTCACTCTACTTACCATCAGGTTCAGTGGGGATGGTAATGGCCGTATAAAAAAAAAAAAAAAAAAAAAAAAAACAAAACAAAAAAAAATATCATAAACTAGCTGATCTACATACATATTTAAAACCGTCTCTGAAATGAAATTGTAGCATTCAGCGATAATGTGATTTTCTATTAAATAAAAAAAAGCTAGTATTAATGCCACGAAGATGTCTTGATTCTTTACACCACAACGAAGCAACGCAACTCTTGTTTAGAGATCCGTATGTTAAAAAGAACCCTTATAAGAAGACTTTTTTTATCGTTTATCCGTAGGTCTGTATATCCGCATGCCCGTCTGTCCGTCTATCTGTATGTCAAGACCCTTTTTCTGGGGAACACGTGGAGTTATCAAGTTGACATTTATATCAAAAACTCAGGTAAATGGTCACTGTCAGTTGTCAAATAATTGAACTTGTAAGTTAAAGCGATCAAAAGAAAATATGACAGATTTTTTCGCTTTTTTGCGATTTCTCAAGGAAATCCAAACCTTTAGGGACCTAACCTATCCCGTTGACCTAGGATTATAAAATTTGGCAAGTAGCAACGCCTTACAGCAAAGGGAAAAAATCTGAAAACCTTAAACACGTATTTTAATAACAAAAAGCGAATTTACTATTATAAACAAAGCTAAGTTTGTCAAGTTTGAACATAAAATATATAATATAAAAGACTTTATTCATCACGTAGATGAACATAGTTGGATTTATAAGTCAAAGTAAATAAGAATATTTAATTGTTATTTAAATAAAGTCGCTTATATAAAAATATATTTATATTATATTACTCAGATACCATATTTATATCAACATATTTCCCTACAAATTTGTACGGAACCCTCGGTGCACGAGTCCAACTTATACTTCTCCGGTTTTTATACATAACAATTAATAGCTTAGCAAATGACATGGAACACGGCGAAGAACTAACGCGCGAAATCGAGAATAACAACTAGCATAGTTCACTTTTAACATCGATGTTGCTTATTGATCGTACTGAGGTCACAGTAGCTGGAACTGTCCTGGATGTTCCCCCAGCGTGACTAGCAGGAGAATTAACGTAACGGGATTTTCATGGTACGCTGCACGCTCACAACATTTCCCAACAAACAGACGTAAGAACCATTCAGACACTGGTGTTTGTAGTATCTGTATTTTTATATTAGTACTATTACATACAGATATTGTTTATATGTGAGATAAAATAGTATAAGCCATATTAAGGTACTATGGGGTTGGCATAACTTAGCTGGATAAAAATCCCGAAATAAATAAAGATTAAAAAAAATATTAGTACTACATTTTCATCGCAGTTTCGTCCGCGTGAAAGAGGTTTTCCGGATAAGAAGTAGTCTATACCCTTCCCAGTGTCTCAAACTATATTTCTACCAAATTTAATTGAAACTAGTTATTTATTTATGGTAAACGGTCTGTTAACGGAGTTTAAAATTCAATTTAAATTCACACATGTATATAGTAACAGTCTCTTATGTAATTATAAATCTAGTTACAAGCAGTCACAGCATGAGCCACATTACATTTTTTTTTCAACGTAAAACGATATGGAAAACGTTATTGAGTTTATCGCGTTCAGACAGGCAGAGAGATACGGCGAGGACTTTGTATTATAATATATTTTTAGAACTTTTTAGGAGGTAGTAAAAATACTTACATGTCAACATCCAATCCGCAATGAGACAGAACTATTATTATATCGACGCCTTGATCGGTCAATAACTGTGCTTCTCTCTGAACTATTGGTATGGGGTCCAGAAATATAACCTCGCCCGGGTTTGAAGATGTCTGGAAAAAAAAGTCTTTTTAAGGATATAGCAATTTTTTTTTTGTCGAAACTACTTCACTTTAAGATACAATAGTATTAGAAGTGAATAGAAATAAGTAAGAAATAGTGTTACTAAATATATAATAATAGGTTATATATAATTAGTAATAAAAAAACGGATGTTATGTTATAAGATAGGGAAATTAATATGATAAGATAAATAGAACTAAAATAGACTAAAACTGACTATGGAACTAGGATAAATAGAATAAAGATGTTATCGTAAGATAAGAATTACAAAAATACAGAAAAGTAAATATATGTAGAAAAAGTCCCTTGTCCTCGATAAGGGAACTAGAAAAAAGACACAATAATGTTAGTATGATATTGCCATGAGGTATTGGAGTCAATCCTTGAGTAGAGGGGGCGAGCCTATCGCCATATCGGGCACAAATGTAGACTCCGGCTGATATTGAGTAGAAAAACCTAATATCACTTTTCCCGACACGAGGATCCAACACGAGACCTTAGCAACACAATCGTACCGTTATACAACTACGCCACCGAGGCAGTCTCAAAAATATGATACCCAAAGCATTTACGATACAGCACTAGTTTGAATAGGGAAAAATGCGTCACACTATCTATATTATAAACTATGTGACCCGACAGACGTTGCCCCGTCTTAACTATGTATGCACGCGCGCATTCTGTCGATCGCTGACAGTTATTTCAAACCACTGACAGTTATGTAAAGCTAATATTGTCGTTAAGTTTTCTTAAATTTTCTAATTTCCGCGCAATTTTTTGAATTTTTTCTTTCATTATAACCTTCTCCTGACAATAACAAACACAACAACAAAAAATAGTGTAATCGGTCCAGCCGTTCACGCGTGATGGCATGACCAAGGGAAATAGGGATTCATTTTTATATATCTAGATATACATACCTTAGTAGAAGTGGTAATCAATCCAATGATCCCAATCTTCCTACCATGCCGTTCTACCACCACGTGAGGCTTGTACAGCCCTGAGAGCGACGGCTCTAAGCTGGTATCCAGGTTGGCGGCCAGGACAGGCCCCTTAAGACGTTGTAAGTATGGCACCAGCCCAACAATGGAGTCGTCGAACTCATGGTTTCCTATCGCCTAGAAACGAAATATGTTTAATCACAGATAAATGAGCTCTAAATAAAAGTAGATATTTATATTTATTTCTATTTAAATACAATTATACATGCAATGGTGAAGGAAAACATCGTGAGGAAACCTGCATACCTGAGAAATTCTCTATACGAATTTTGAGAGTGTCTACCAATCCGTACTAGGCCAGTGTGGTGGACTAAGTGCCCATCCCTCTCAGTAGTAAAGTAGTCCCGTGCCTAGTAGTGGGACAGTTCATAAAATAGGGCTGGTATTATTATTACATTATTATATACGTGCTTCTACAGTATATTTAAGTCTACTATACTGGCTTGGCGTTCGTTGGGAAGATGTTTAATTTATTTCTTTCGTGCATCACGCAGCAGTGGTTTATTCCAATTTGAAGAGCATTAGTGTCATTAAAATTACGAAGTTATATGAAACTCAACATAACATGTCAAGGATCTCCATTATTTTGTAGGAACCCCATTTTCAAAATTCTATGTGAAACATTGCTATTATTCTTTACCAACTGTGGTTATTACCATTAAGTCATATTTGCTCGTCTCATACCCAATTTTTTACAATTTCAGGATTCTAAGAAATAACCGCTGCTTTCAACCACGAATCGTAATATCCAAAACCTCAATCCTCTCAAATATACTTACATGAGCATCATTGGGAAGCATATTAATGAATTCCACGGTGACATTCCATTTGAAGAAGGTGTACCAGTAGGTACCCTGGTAGACGTCTCCGGCATTTAGAAGTAGAGCATCAGGGTACTGCTTGAGTAAGGTTTTGATCTCCTGGTACAGACGAGGGAAGCCGCCGAGGCAGCTTGTGTCGTTTACTTTACATACCGGGTAGTTCACAGATGTCTCTTCAAATCTAGAAAAGTTTAAATCTATTATTAATGATATGCGTATTTATAATTAAATAATTTTTGGTCGCAGCTCCACCCGAGGCAAAAAGTTTTTCCGAGAGAAAATGAGATCTATATTTTAAGTTACACCTCTAGCAATACATCAGGGAAAATTGCATTCAATTTTATGCAGTAGTTTGTGCGTCATGGATGTACAAACATAAAGACAGATAAAAATACCTAAAACTGTTATTTTGGCTTCCGTTGCTTTAATGAAAACCACCACATCCATTTACCTTCAATAATGTACAGTAATCGGTCTCTCAAATTTAATCTATACTTCTTCTATATCTATATACTTATAATAAATGTGTAGAGAGGTCAATTCTGTACATGAAGTATATTTCCAAAATAACTATCAGGGGGTGATTAGGGATCGATACTGATGCCAAAAATGCAATTAGTAAAATTTTTGTCTGTCTGTCTGTCTGTATAACCGTTATAGAAACAAAAACTACTCGACGGATTTTAACGAAACTTGGTACAATTATTTGTCATACTCCTGTGCTGGTTATAGTATACTTTTCATCACGCTACAATTAATAGGAGCAGAGCAGTGAAGGGAAATGTTGGGAAAACGGGAGAAGTTACTCCATTTTTAAGCTTCCGTCGCGAGTGCAACCTTAATGGTTAAAGCTACGCAGAAATCATGTATGACGGAAATGTTCTCCTTAAAATTATGTAAAAATATCCCACGACAGCATATGTCTATCTTTTATGGTTGACTCACAATAACACGTGTAACTCCCGATAGCTTAGCAGTTCGAAGCTTTCTCATTATATTTGTCTACTCTTACGTTTATAACACTCTCAGTCATCCCTAATTATAAAAGTTAACATTATTAAATATTCCATAAAAAAGAATCATAGAAATCGGTATAGAAACACCAAAGTTATACATGAAATACGCTAATAATAAGCCATCACGCGTGAATTCTGAATCATGCTATAAGCTTCCTTCGATTTCACCAGGATCCCATCATCAGACCCTGACCGGACAATCGGACCACCTGCATACCACAATACATTAAAAAAACATCCCGACAAATTGAGCACCTCCTCCATTTTTGAAGTCCGAAATCCACGCGGGCGAAGCTGCAAGCGGAAGCTAGTATATAATATATTCATAGATGTGTTTAAAGTTGCAGGTCAATACCCAAGTTAAATCACTCTCAGCGCATCTTCTAAAGGTAATATGGAATTCGTTTAGCCACGTACTGTTTACCTAAAGTTAACTATCATATTATTTAGGAGTTAACGCTACTATCCTGGGCAAAAGAGGCCCTTTCATATCAGAATATAGACTAATATGGACATATAACCCTAATATTTTTAATATGCTCCTACAATAGTGTTCTTTGTTCAAATGCATAATTCATTCCAAAATATTAAAATTCCGTTAGGTCTGCTTTTTTTAAATAAAGTGGTAGAAAATATTTATCAATCAATGGCTAAGTATTGGATCATTTGCGTCAAATAAACCTTAAATATAAAAATTATCAATATCGTTAAGATCTCTATGTATTCGGCCACGATATCTCAGAGATATTGCATATAAAATGCCTAGCCTAGTTTCGCAATACCTTCCAATTATAATTGTTGTACAGAATCGACCGCGGATTCTGATGCAACTAACCCAGAAATTACAACTATTTTAAACGTTGGACGTTAATTGGTGGCACTATCCAACTTATTATTATCCTTGCATCTATTTTTTTTAGGTTGCTAATGACTGCAGTGCTGAGGTCTTGGATTCGATTCCCGGGTCGGCTAGTGATTTGGGTTTTGCAAAATTTCTGCTGGTGTGTTCTTTCCCATGATATGATTGGTGAGATTATCGCCATATTGGGCTCGTATTTCAGAATCTCGGTTAATATGGAGCAGAGAAACATAATATAATTCTCCTCAACTTGAAATTAAAACACACTACAACCACATTCGAACCATAGAGCGTAGGTAGCTATTCGTAAGATTTTCCTCTTCCAGGTGAGTTGACACACACAAATCTGCCGCTCGGTAAAATCCCTGAATTGCTTCTATTACAAGAAATGCTTGTGACACACTGACGTCACCTGGCGCATTCTTATAATTTGCAATTGATATCAGCCTCTATGTATTGCACCAATTAATTATTTTGTGTAAAAATATAATAATGTATGGTGTTTGTCTTATTGGGTGTTCTATTAATTAAAATAATATTATTTCTGTCAGATGTAAATGGGAATGTACAGCTCAATACTTTTGATAAAAAAACGATTGTATTACAATTCAATGATGGAAGGAGCATGCCCATGGTAGGCGATACGACAAAACATAAACGTAATGTATAAATAGGTTATAGCAGTGACGTTGTGGTTGCTATTTTAGTTCAGATTTTGAAAAAATAGTTTATATAGACGTTCGTGTCTATAGAATATACGTCAATGTTCACAATACTGTTTTACGGCAGAAATAAACCAGGACCTACCAGAACTTTCGCTTACAAGAAATCTTTTTGCGATTAAAGCAAGTTTTATTTTAATTTACTTCAATGCCAATGTCACGCTTTAGAGTTTATTTATAAGTCAGAATGGATTACGAAACAAATTATATAAATGAAAGTCACGGTTAATGCCGGAAACGTTGCTCTGTCTATATTTAGATATATTTTACTTGAAAATGTTAAGGAGTACTGTTAATTTCAATGATCGTTATTGGATAATAATTTACAGAACATAGACTACTTATCCCGGAAAAATATGTATAAAATACATGGTTCTAGTGAAAGTTCTATCCTGGGAGTTTTGCCAGTGATTATTTTGTTTATTTTGATTTAACACACTAGTACTCACACCTCTTATTCGCTAAGGGGATGCAGAAGTGCAACTGCTGCAGTGCTGCACCCACATTCCGCCATGTGTATTTCGTCCCATATGTGAGGGAGCGATCCTATCACCATATTGAGTCCAAATTCCAGACTCCGGGCTAATACTGAAAAACCCGATATCACTTTGCCCCGATCCGAGCATCGAACCTAAGACCAGCATAGTACCGTAATACAACCACTGAGGCAATCGTATTAATTTCATACTTTCGAAATTTCAAAGTGACAGAATCAAGATCTACAAGGTCTTCCATGATAGGCCGCTTAGAAAAGATACTAAAACCGTCTAATAAAATCCACTGACTAGAAAAACCAGTAGGAAATCAACGTGTAGTGATAGCTTGCCAGTGGCAAAAGGTCCATACAACCAGATTCCTGCCGACTTCCTTTCATGTAGAATCTTACCATTAGAACGATTTCCAGACCGTTTATGCCTATTAGTACCTACATATTATGTTGTGTCGGGTTCCTTTTCACTGTAGCTTGCTGTTTCATTTCCTATGGCGAGTGAGATTGCCAAAGTCCAAACACACCCTATCCTTGAACACCATTACCTTCCATCAAGATCGGCTGTGTATGTACTGTGACAATCTCTTTATTATGATCTACTTACTTCTATATTTACGCTATAGAAAAAGACTTCTAAGTAAGTCATTGATTCGTAACTGCTTAATTCTTTTTTTATTTTGAATCACGAGACATGCTTGCCGTTTGTCTGATGGTAAGCGATACGACCGCCCATAAACAGTAGAGACACCATCCAACCCCTTGAATTACAAAGTATTATTTAGTATTCCACTACGCTCACCGTCCTGATATAAGATGTTAAGTCTTATTATGTCCAGTAGTTATACTGGCTACAATGTTCTTCAAACGCGAACACAACAGTACCTACACACTGCTACTTGGCGGCAGAAATAGATATTGCGGTAGTACACTACCCAGGCGGACTTTTACATTTGAAGTACCTACCACCAGCATCATTTTTGGCATATTTAATTTTTAACTACCTATTTACACAGATGACGTACTTTAATCACGAAAAGATCATCATTTCAGCCCTTGAATCGTCCACTGCTGGACATAGGCCTCCTCCATTGAGCGCCACAGGGACCGGTTCTGGGCCGCCCTCATCCATCGGACTCCGGCGACCCTCACCGGAGTCCGATCATCATCATTACGAAAAGATGTCTTCAATCAATCTTTAGCTCATTTCAGTCATCTGACTGATTGAATGTAAACACTTATCAGCCATAAGCGAAATAATCGTGTAGTCAATTGCGCAGTTTATTGATTCATTACAAATCGCTGGTTTAAAGGGCATTGAAGTCTTTAAAGCGAAGGGGAATTTGACATTATTAAGTATAAAGTCGCGCTGTTAACATATTCGCTGGCTCACTATTACAAGGCCCTATGTTTTAGTTTTTATTATCGTCGCAAAAATTAAATTTCATGTCTGTAAAAATTATAAAAGACAATAATAGGGCACCGGCCTATGCTTGATTTTGTACATTATTCTATATGTAATGGTTAATAATACGAAAAAGAAGCACTCCTGCGAAAACTTCTTAAAAATTGGTTAAAAAATGAGCCAGTAATTCATTTTCATTCATTCATTTCATTCCAGAAGTGGGCGCGATATGGGGATATCGCTTCATCTCTTTCTTTTGCACGCGTCGTAATTCCCGTTGACATCACATGTGGGTATTTCGTCTCTTTTCTGTTTCTTGTTAATTACCCCTTCCACCGAAATTTAAAGACTTATAACTTGTTGATTTTTTACCGGATTTTAATAATTCCTTCTGTGTTATAATTTATATTATGTAAATATTTGTTAATAGTAAAGAACAAAAACGAGTCCGGTACCCTATTCATGGTTCCTCGTTTATTTATTTTTTGAGATTATTGGTAATTTTGCCTTTTATTTATAATCATCATCATCATCATAAGCCCGTTACAGTCTACTGCTGAGCATAGGACTCTTCCAAGGTACGCCACAGAGCCTGCTCAGCTGCTTTATGCATCCAGTCTCTGCCGGCCCTCTTGCGCAGATCGTCTCGCCATCTGGCCAGACTTAATTTATTTCATTTTCAATTTGCACGTAGAACATAAGGGTGAATATTTGAACATGTGCATATTACGCGGCTCTAAGTAAATAACTACGTAGTCAAATATTAATTAATGTTTTTTTTTATTTTTCCTAAAGCTTGGTTCCTGGGCTATATGTGCATGTGCAAAACATATCCGTATTGTATGTAATAAATAAAAAAGCTATCCTCAAAAACATGCCTGAAATCTAATTACCATTCGTGTCATAATTTCCAAATTTTAGCAATCCGTGTACGAAAAGTAGTAAAAATCTTTTGAAGATCGTATTTTTTTAAACTATTCACGTAATAGAATACATACTCTACAAGCTACCAAAATTACAAACTATAAAGATCACTTTAATATTATTTTTAATCACTGACATTTTTCCCAACACATTGTTCTAACTACCATTTGCTGAAATAGTCAAAATGTTAAAACTTAGACGGAACGTGTCGGTGCCTGTTTGGTTTATTCTGCGGCTAGAGCTGAGTTTCCTCTCGCGACTCAAGCGGGTTACTCATCAAGAATTGATTATACGGCAGCTGCAGCTCGTATTTATCGTCGAGAAAAAGAGTTTGTCACAAATTTTTCTCAATTCCGTTTGAGCTTGCTGTGGTAAGTCTGTGTTGCTTATTTACAATTTGGATTAACTATAATTATCGTCATAAATTAAACTGTACTGTTCTATGTTTCTTAAATTATAAATTAGTATAAACAATGTTTTATAAAATAAAATGTAGCAAAAACGACTTACCGTCATTATAATTACCGTGTTTACCGTTTGAATTTTGGTAAACGGTAATTGGCAATAACAAATTGTAATTAGTATTGCGTAAAGTTGAAGTAAACAAAAATGTATTATTATCGTATTTTATACATTGTTTATTAAAACTTAAGACAATAAACGTTATTTGATCCCTAAGAAGTAATTAATAGTATAGAGACTTATGCAATTAATGGTTTAATAAATTCTTATATTAGGAAAGTTCACTAATAGTTTTTTTTTTATTTTATTAGCTTTGAATGATGAGACGAGCCCTTCATTCGCCTGATGGTAAGCGACACGACAGCCTATAAACAGTAGAAACACCATCCAACACCTTGAATTACAGAGTATAGTTTGGTATTCCAAAGCACTCGCTATCCTGAGACAAGAGATGTTAAGTCTTAGTATGTCCAGCAGTTACACTGGCTACAATGTCCTTCAAACCGGAATACAACAGTGACTACACACTGCTGCTTGCCGGCAGAAAAAGACATTGCGGTGGTACCTAACCAGGCGGACTCTCACATATGAAAGACCTACCACCAGTCAATAGAAGTTTTAGATAAAGTGAAGGTAGCTCTCTTGAGTGTCTATTTCTGCCGCCAAGAAACAGTGTGCATGCACTGCTGTGTGTCGGTTCGAAGAAAATTGTAAATAATGTAATTACAGGGCATCTTGAGACTTAACGCCTTATGATTTCTCAGGATGACAACCGCAGTACCACACAGTACGTTGTAATTTAAAATTCTAGGTAGACTTGCTACTGTTTATGGATGATCGTATCGCTTACCATCTCACTGTTTAAAGATGCCTCGGAATAAAAAATCTAATGAAGAAGTATAAGCAAAAGCCAGAATTGTGCTTAGAAATAGATACGCAAAAATTAAAGCCGATCCTATATTATACGCCCAGGAAAAACAAAAAGAAAAACAACGATAAAAAAAACGAAGAGCACAGAAAAAAATATTATCAGCTTAAGAATTAACACCAAGAGCTAGAAGACTACAAACAAAGAAATGTTGAAAAGATTTTAGACCTATCGGAATTGTCATATGAAAAATAAAATCAACTAAAAATAATATTTTGAACTAGTCGCATGTAAATGTATTTCTTAATTAAGGTTATGAGATAAACTGATAAATTATAACATAAGAACTTAAAAGATATTTAAACATGAATCGGAATCAGATGCATAATATTTTTGAACAACAGGACATCCGGGGTCTTCTGACAGATCGTCTAGCACAAGTGTTTCACCAACCCAACTCATCAATAATAGTTTCTTTATTCATAGTATTATTAGATTCATTTTTGCTATCACATTGTAATTTTCCGACATGCTTAGTATGTCTACAATTCATTTCCAAACACCCAAAGCAACTAGTCCCTCTGAATATCAGGTGGTCCGTTGACATTCGACATATTGTATCATTTTAGCATTATTTCCTTGAAGAATTAAGTCAAGATCGATGTTTAACACATTTTTATAAAGGATTTTCTCATTTCTGTTGATTTTAAAATATAATATTATTGTAATAATTAAACAAGACTGTTGTTTTGTTAGATGTATTTATTTTGCTGACCAAACTTTATTGATTATTAAGAGCAAAATCGGTTAATCATGTTGCGTTACAATTATTATATATTATAATGGTGGCAATGAGGAGATATGTTTGTTGTCAATCTTTATATATTAAAGACTTATATGTAATTCATAAATATATTATATGATTTTAACGGTATTTATTAATTACTTATTACCTACCAACCACCTACCATAATTACCATTAAGCAAATATTAATTACCATTTTTCAAATACTAATTACCATATGTGTCATTTCTCATTGCCATTCGAGAACATTTTTCAAATCCAAATTCTGACCTGAATATCGATTTACAGACTGTGCCTTTGATTTACATAGTATATAAGTACGATAAACTTTACATCGAATCGATAAAGATCGCGACTGGGAGCAATATTTGAATTTAATTTATGAACACCGAATATGTCTATGTTCAAATATTCACCCATAACATAGAACCTTGTAATAGTGAGTCACCTTATTATCAATACGAATGGACCAGCTCAAAAGAGATATTACCTTGGTTTAATTGGAAAGTACCGTGAAGTGACGAATACTTGATGATTTTCGTATAATAGTAAACATTGTAAAACTAAATACCATCCGTTCTTCCCTAAACATTTTCGCCAGTGCATTCAAGATTCATTTTGGCTTGTGGATGGCACAGGCAGAGACTACTAAATATAGGCAAAATCTTCGTTAGTTGGTTTATACTATAAAAGGAAACTGGAGTGCATTATAGACCTAACGCGTCCACAATTCACCGAGATACCTAAAAGTCAAGAAGATCATTTAGGCCCCTAGAAATCTCTCTATACGAACGTTACAAGAAAGCTATTTATGGTAGATAGCCAATCTAATCTAGCCTCTACATATGTCTAATTAACATTCAGATTACGTAAGCTCAAGACGAACTTGACCCCGCGCTATCATGCACTGGTTTAGAAATCTTATCTACACGACATAATTCTTAAGGTTGAAGGTCGCGTGAATCGGAATGTTCAAATTGCACGTCAATGCGATAACCTTCTGTATCAATTTATTTTCTGTATATGTTTGCGGAAATTATCTTTAGCGACTTTGGGTGTATGGCTCTTTGCATTATCAATTCAGCCTTTTTTTATATAACGGTCTTTTTACAAGACCTATAAGCTAGGATCAGCAGCGGCATGAATTTTACTAAAGGTCTATGTGAGAGTTCGCCTACCTAGGTGTACTGCGGGAATACAATAAATAAAATAGTTTACTGCATCCTGATTCCCAATCCTTTATGTATTAAGGTTCCCTATGGACTGCTGGCGGCTGGAGCATTATCATGTTTTTTTTTAGGTAAATAAGCATAGCAAGTGATTGTATTAATCTTGGTAGTAATCGGACTACCATCACCGGATCATTTGGCGTGATAATGGGTACGAAGCCAGGGCGAGTCGCTATTGTTGATATTTTTTGTATAAATATGAAAGTTTATGTGTGGCGTTAGCGTAGTTGGGTGTGGTACGGACTGCCGAGACGAATGTGAGCAAGTTCAAATCGTATGTTCTAGGTAGGTACCACCGCAATGCTATTTCTGCCGCCAAGCAGCAGTGTGTAGTCACTGTTGAGTCTCGATTTGAAAGATATTGTAGCCAGTGTACTGGACATAATAAGACTTAACACCTCATGTCTCAGGATGGCGAGCGCAGTGGAATGCCAAACAATACTTTGTAATTCAAGTTATTGGATGGTATTTCAACTGTTTATGGGTGGTCGTATCACTTACCATCAGGCGAACGGCGAGCTTATCTCGCCATTCAAAAAGATAGAAAAAAAAATACATACCCATACGCCTAAAGAGCTCATCGACGTTCTCCTGCCTGTCGAACGTGTAAACTTTACCTTCGTAAGCCATTGTGTGCTGTTTCTAGACGCTCGGCGCGTCTTAGAGAGCACTAACCAGTCTTAACCCGAATTGGAATGAACCAAATAAAAACGACATAGAGGAGTTGGAAATATATTTGTCACGGCTTCCAAATCTCTCCCGATAGAGGATATCTTAAAGCGAATGGAGGCCAGATAGCATTTGAGCGTTGCGTTACACAATAAAACCACAAACAACATTATCTCTGCTAAAATTGTTTAAAAAATAATGAATGAATTACAAATTTTTTCGCCAAAAATCACGGTTTTCTTTTTCAGTTTTTTATAAATCTTGTAGTTTAGCGCGCATATGGTAAATGTGAGTATGTTTTTGACTGCAGACTTTTTGTAAAATTAAAGTGATTTTTTAACTACCTATATTTATTTTGTTCAAAACTTGATCTTTTTTACGTCTACAGTTAGAATGACTTATGGTAACTTGTTTTGAAGAAGACATTTCATTTATTAACGCAATGTCAAAATGACCTTGTACATCGTGGTACTATTTGAAGGACTTTGTACCCAATTTAATAACCGACTGTATCTGATTTAACATTAAAGGTGACCAAAGCAGTGTGTCACAGAGACCTTTTGTTAAAATTAGAGATTTTTTTGCAGTCAGTCGGAGAATGATTGCCTTGTCATACCAAAAAATCAATTATCTAACAATGTAAACAGATAATTAGTTTTTGTACAACAAATTATGTATTTTTTTTCTTCTCTGTATCATGTATTGTAGTTTATAAATGTATTATTTTTATGTATCATGTAAACTGATTTCGAAAAGAGCAACACCAGACTTGCCCGTTATTCTGTGGTGAGAACTGCTTTCCGAACTGGTGGTAGAGTTAATATTGACGGAACCTAAATAATATATAACATTTTACGGGTTCAAATAAATCATCATCAATTTAATACATCAATCACCTTTTATCCCTAAAGCAGTAGGCAGTGATACATCTAGTGCAACCGTTCGCCATGACCCGTCCTGTGATGTGATAGAGGCAAGCCTATCGTTTTATCAGACACAAATCCAAAACTCCGAACTGGTACTGAGCTGAATACCCCAATATCACTTTACCCGACCCAGGATTCAAAGCCGAGACCTGAAAGTCTTAGGCGACTGCAATAAAACTACGCCAACGAGGTAGGCAACGAGAAACGAGGCATTCTATGTACTCAGTGTGGAAACTAACAATTTTGTATGTTGCAACAACACATTACCCCAAATGATCACGAAGGCCATACCTACCTCATCGCCTGATACGTACCATTATAATGCATTTAAGTTTAAACAGATACGTATTGTAAAATTCATGATGGCTAAGTAACATCTGTTCATATTTTATCCAAATTGGATCTATTGTTTACTGTGCTGTTTGTTGCGACATCATATTTCGTCATTTGACACTATCTGGCCCATCATCACCAGCTGTTAGAATCAAACACTTACCCCCTTTTTCATCGACGTTTTTTATGTAAAGACGAAGTAAAACTGTGATAACAAGTCTGTTTCTCCGTGTTGACATGGCAGCCTTCGCAGTGCGTAGACATAGGGACGTTGTGATTGGCTAATATTGAGAAACAGACTTGTTATCACAGCTTTCCTCGGTCCTTAGATAAAAACGTCTTTGAATACGGGCGTTAGTGTTTTTATAGCTGAAAGCATCACAAATACCCTCACAAGAATAATTTTATATCAACAATATTAAATCAAGTTCGCACATTAATGTTGTAGTCATATCATCTATCGAAACTATCGTTCTGTCATTTTTATTGGAAACTAGTAGACCCGACAGACGTTGTCCCGTCTTAACTATGAATTTGCAGCGCGCATTCTGTCAATCGCTGACAGTTATTTCAAACAATTGACAGTTATATAAAATTAATATGTTCGTTAAGTTTTCTTAAGGTTATAGCTTAAGGTCCATTTTTCATAATATTAATATTAATAAAATTTCGTCATATTAAATTTTAAAGGCCGAAATATCCATGCATATTGATTATTTTTACGTTTTTCTTTCAACTGCGAGAACTAATCACTAACTAGACGTGAATTTAAATTCTTTACTTGTCAATACTTGTTTAGTTACCCAGATTAAAGGTGAAACAAAATGTATGAAAATGGACCTTAAGCTATAACCTTAAATTTGCTAATTTTCCGCGCAATTTTTTGATTTTTTTCTTTCATAAGATTCTTCTCCTGTCAATAACAAACACAACAAAAAAAGTTGTGAATTCGGTCCAGCCGTTCACGCGTGATGGCGTGACCAAGGGAAATAGGAATTCATTTTTATATATATAGATTAATTTACAGAGCTCCGAGAATAAAAGTGTGTAATTTATAAAACAAATTATATGAATGAGTATATTATATTGTTACTCGAATGAGTAGTCAACTCAAGAATATCGGGATATGTGATTACTTATCCAAATACGAAAGTCGATCGCCTTGTAGATGTGATTTCCGTTTGACGCCAAATGTCACGGCAAAATTACTACACAAAACATTTCCATGTTATATATCATACATCGTAGTCCATATTTAATGTTAAACAAAAATCAAGCGAGTATCAACCCTAGTGCGAGGCTATTGGAATAGTCAAATTGCAGCAATGATGAGTCATCAATAGGGTTGTAGGCTCGGCCTATATTAATGTTAAACAAAAATCAAGCGAGTATCAACCCTAGTGCGAGGCTATTGGAATAGTCAAATTGCAGCAATGATGAGTCATCAATAGGGTTGTAGGCTCGGCCTATATTAATGTTAAACAAAAATCAAGCGAGTATCAACCCTAGTGCGAGGCTATTGGAATAGTCAAATTGCAGCAATGATGAGTCATCAATAGGGTTGTAGGCTCGGCATATATTAATGTTAAACAAAAATCAAGCGAGTATCAACCCTAGTGCGAGGCTATTGGAATAGTCCAATTGCAGCAATGATGAGACATTCATAGGGTTGTACGCGCGGCATACGCTTAGTAAATTGAGAGGAATTTGAGTTTTATAGACAAGGAAAAAAGAGTTCAAACTCTCTTTTGAACACAATTCCGTAGAAAATTTTCGCGTCGTCTAACTATAGCTTTACGACTATGATTACGGTGCATGCTTATGAGACAGCATATAGCTATTTACTAGGAAAAAAATTAGAGGTAATACTGAGTGGAAAAATTATTATAACAAATACAAACCTAAAAGACCACACTTTGAACTCATTCTGTAGGTCGGACCGCCAATAGTTAATTTTTTTTTATTGTATAATGTAGGCAGATATTATAACTTTCTCTTTTCGGACGACCTACACCTCAGTTCGCTCCGACACCATTAAGGCTGCAGTCTACGAGCCGACACATCTTCATATACAAAGTGCTCAGAATGAAACATGGCCAAATACCCTATTACGGTACCGAAGCAGTAAAACTTCACTACTTAGATAGTAAATTGCGCAAGTGGCATGTCTGGTAACTGGGAGTGAAAGTGCGTGCCATAGGATTTCACTTTCTTAAGCGTTTAATTTGTGTAAGTTGTACATGTCGCCGCAGCACCTGGTTATTCGTTGAATTGGTGAATTTCCGGAGCGACAGTGGCGCCATCTATCATTACATCGAGGAAGTATTAGAAGAGGAGGGAGGTCGATTGCTGTCAATATAAGGACCGGCCGAACGACGAGAGCTCAATCTTGTAGCAGTTTTTGTACGAGACTTGTTTGGACGCTCGAACCGAGCACATTTTGTATTCCGCTACTGTTACTATGCAGTAAATTGTTAGTGAAGTAAAGAAGTGTTTCAATAATTGAATAACTGTCTGTAAAATAAATATAGACCGGTGATACTTTACCAGTCATGTAGAAAAATAACCAAGTAAATAGTTTTTACTCGGACATACATATTATTATAAATTATTCTCGTAATTACGATGACAGCCTCGGTGATGTATTGCGGTACGACTGCAGTGCTGAGGTCTTAGGTTCGACTCCCAAGTCGAGCAGTGATATTGTGTTTTTCTATTCAGTGTCAGCCCGAAGTCTGAAATTTATGCCCGATGTGGTGGTGTTCGTCGCCTATCATATCATGGGACGGATTATGTACGGCGGAAAAAGGGTACATAATTTGTGCCTTTCCCCCTATAGGGATTGAATGTATGAATGTGTGTATTTGTGTATTGTCATAATTAAATCATTGAAAGTTTGAATGAATCAAGGACTCATTGAAATCTATGGAGTATGAAATATTTTAAATAAGGACAACTGGCACATACTTCCTTATTTTTTAAAATTTTACTATCATCATAAAAAGTATTATCGTCATGAGGTAGTGGCTCGTCTCATTGATTTTAAAAATAGAACATTCTGTCTATTGACCATCCATTCCATCAATTCATTATCATAAATAAAAGCCTAATAAAATGTCGGCAACCCTAGATATGAATTTTAAATGTTCAACGTCACAATGTGTCAATTAGACCTTAGATAGATCAATTGTAAATGTGACTCTATGTCACTCTTGTTTGTTCCTCTGATGATTAACTGACTCTTTAATAGGTAGGCTCGGGCCATGACCCTGCCGAAAGACTTCCCCGATTTAATTTATGCCTTGCTATGAGGAAAACTACGTCGTATTTTGTCTGTGTTTTCCCGTACTCCAACTATGCCGTTTGTAAACCAAGAGTCAGTGTAAAGGCGATAGCCTTGGGTGTGGTATGGACTGCCGGCACGAATGTCCGCAGGTTCAAATCCCAAGGGTACAACTAACTTTTATAAAATGATGTGTGTATTCTTTGTGAATTATCGCTTCCTTTAACAACGAAGAAAACATTGCATAGAAACCTGCAAAATTGAGATGTTCTCTATAAGAAATTTGAAGGTATGTGAAGTCTACCAATCCACACTAGGCCAGCGTGGTGGACTACGGCCTATTCCCACTCAGTAGTAGAGGAGTCCCATGCCCACTAATAGGACAGTATATAATGATGGCTGATATGATTATATATTATCAAATCAAGAGTTAACTAAGGTTGCAACAAGACTCCTAGAGGCCGTCACGTATGTGCCGAAGGTCACCGCGATTTTTAGTCGATATGCCAGTATATATAGTAATAGGAACTCGGCTAAATGCTCGCTCGGACGATGGTATACTCCCGAATGTCGACATTGACACCAGTAAACCTACATCACCGTTCCAATAATATCTCCGCTGTCAATAGCGATAAAAAGGTTTTTGCCCGCGAAAAAAAGAGTTCGTCCTATGATTCAGTAATTTCCTATTGCGTTATATATATAACTAGCGACCCGCACCGGCTTCGCACGGGTGCAATGCTGATACTAAATACACTACAGAAAAACTGTGAACGTTGTATATAAAAACATAGCGGCCCGCTCTGGCTTCGCACGGGTATAACATAACAAAATAACAGTATTTCGCCACTATTTAATGGATGTTATTATTATACATATAAACCTTCCTCTTGAATCACTCTATATATTAAAAAAAACCGCATCAAAATCCGTTGCGTAGATTTAAAGATTTAAGCACACATAAGGACACAGAAAGCGACTTTGTTTTATACTATGTAGTGATATCAGCCCTATGTTATATACTGTCCCACTGTTGGGCACGGGCCTCCTCTACTACTTAGAGGGATTAGGCCTCAGTCTACCACGCTGGCCTAGTGCGGGTTGATAGACTTCACACACCCTCGAAAATTCCTAATAGAGAATTTCTCAGGTCTGCAAGTTTTCTCACGATGTTTTCCTTCACCATTAAAGCAAGCGATAATTCGCAAAGAATACACACATAATTTTTTTAGAAAAGTCAGAGATGAAAAAAAAAAAAAGCCCTTGAGATTAGAACCTGCGCACATTCATCTCGGCAGTCCGTTCCACAACCAATTAGGCAATCGCCGCTTTTTTTTTATTGCATTTATCGGTATACGTAATTATTACTACTTTTATAGACAAAGAATGTTGCATCAGACATATAACACAAAATGACTACAACGAGCTATCAATTGTTAGAAATGCTATGATACGACAGTTGCTGCAACTAAATAGGTTGGTCCTATGTTTGTTTTTGTACATTATTATATGTAATAGAAAATAGCCACATCATTCTAGTTTTATATTAACTAAGCGAAATAACTACAGCCAATTTTAACAGTTTTTAAATGACTTTGCAGCATTAAAATTTTAATTACTTTGTCACTTAAATAGAACTACACTACTTGACCAAAGACCAGGTGAAAACACAGAAGGAACTTGTCTGTCTAGCGAATTTAAATGGGAGTTCATTATATTATACATCTTTGTTTTTTTTTCTCTATTTATGTACACGTTATACAATCGTTCTATTTTTCTTTCTTCAATCTTCTTCAGTTCATTAAAGATATTTTTATTGTATTCTAAGATTACTGTACGAAGATTTGTAATATTTATAGTAACAGGAAATTTTTGTTATAAAATACTTACTTATATTTATCATCAAGGCCTCTGCCTGATATCAAAGGAGCCTACCAAACTTAGTATAGGCAGTAATGCGCCTACGCACACAAAGTTTTTAAAACACTGATAACGCGCTTTAAATGGAAGTAAATCCTGATGTTGCTGGAACTCAACTCTTCTTAACTTAAGTTTTACTAAGTTTATTCAATGCAGCAATATATTGCGCAAGAACCTTTTTTTTAAAGGCAGGGAAAAAGTTACCCTACTGCACCTGATGGTAAGTGGAGTGGGGTCCAATAGAATGTAGACTGACGAGAGATGATTACCCTCGGCAGTCGACAGAATTATGCCGGCCTGTTAGCTGACACGACAGACGTTGTCCTATTTTAAACCAAGAACTATGAATGTTGAATTATCAACCGATACATCTGTGTTACACAATATTTGCAGCGCGCCATTGACGTATATCCTATAGATACGAACGTCCATATGAACTATGTGTTCAAAAACTGAACTAAAATGGCAACCAAAACGTCACTGTTATAACCCATTAATCAACTGTACAACAAATAATTTTACTTATTTCACTAATATTATTTATTCACATCCAAGTTTGCACTTAGACTAGCGTGTTTTCATTATGAGCGCCACTCCATACACAACCATAAGCATCAATATTGACACCATACTAAAATCAGTTTGAATGGATTACAGTTCAATTCAGTTGAACACAGTGAATGTTCGGAACGCCAAATCTAGTACGTAGTACATATATATCGATGATAGAATCTAAATTATATATTATTGATTTAATTTGGTGAATGTAATGTTCAGAGATTTAAAAAAAACCGTTGTCGTTATTCCTATAATACAACATTATATTTTGTCTCCCTTCATTAAAGAACAATACGACCCGGTTGCTACAAAAAATGTCCTAGAACATGTATATTTATGACATAAAATAATGACCCATTCCAAAACGACGATTCCCACAAATTAACAATTTTGGAATACGTCATTATTTTATTAAGAGAGCGAATTGTATTGGTTGTATACCGACTGACTGCCGAATGCCACTCTTTAGAATAAAACTGGGCTTATCAAAAATATCAGACGCAATAATAAGTTAGTAATAATACCTATTGTCATGTTGTTTTCACGTGATTTATTGGAATAACGTTTCTTTTTTAAAAATTGATAGTCTTTAAAAAAGAAGCAATTTTCGGCAAGGAAAATGCTGTTCGTGAAATAATTATGCGACAATTAAATCATTCAATAATCGTATCAGTTCAAAATATAACAAACTAGGAGGAAGAAATAGAAGTTACAAGTAAATAAGTCTTAGTAATTTTAATATGAAAGCAGTTATTAATTTATTATTAAAATGTTCCGTATATTTTATAACGATTAATATTATTTTATAATTTCTCATGCTTAATTATACACTTAAATGAAAACAGATAAATTCTGAATTTTCACAAAATACAATTAATTTAATACAAGCCAAATATTAATTAAATGTTTTCAATATAGTTACCAATAAGTTTCATGTTTGTTTAAAATAAATCGAATAAATAAAAACGAAATAAAACAAATATTTTAAACTAGTTGACCCGTCTTAACTATGTATTTACAGCGCGCATTCTGTCAATCGCTGACACTTATTTTAAACAATTGACAGTTACATAAAATTAATATTTTCGTTAAGTCTTCTTAAATATTCTAATTTTCCGCGCATTTTTTTGTTTTTTTTCTTTCATAAGAACCTTCTCCTGACAACAACAAACACAACAAAAAAAATAGTGAAATTTGTCCAGCCGTTCACGCGTGATGGCGTGACCAAGGGAAATAGGGATTCGTTTTTATACATTTTAAATAAAGAACACTTAAACTCACCTAGCATGAAAATCATTATAATGCACTATATTTAACGGAAACAGATCATTTTTAATAACACCACCACTAACAAAGCAGAAAAATAAAACATAAAATAAATACATATTTTTAAAGCATTTTACACTGGTCAGCACCACACAAACGTTAAAATCACACTAACCATGGAATGGTTAGACCTTAAATAAACCGCAGTGCAACTGATAACGTGGTATAAGGAACTCTGACGCTTTAATAATAAGACTGGTTATTGATAGATCACGTGTTTTTGTATGTTGAAAGGTAACGATACTCGTAGTAATAATTACACAATTTGTTATGTTTTAATATTGATTTTAATTTTAATTTTTAACTGTTTTTTGCAAATTTAAAATAAAGAGGAAAAAATAAATATGCTGTGGAGCCTAAAGGCGGTGTTGGTGATTTCTTATTTCTTTATATAATACTAGCTTTTTCGCGCAGTCTCGCCCGCGTTATCCGGGATAAAAGGCTCGCTATAAATTTTCCCGGGAATAAAAGTAACTTATATACTTTCTAGGGTCTGAAACTACCTCCATACCAAATTTCATCGAAGTCCGATGGGTAGTTTTTGATTTTATTGCGTTCAGACGTGCATACAGATGCGGCGAAGGACTTGTCTTGTAACATTTTTCATGAATACTCTAATATTGCTATGCAACACAAAAAGGTTTTTTCATTTCGAATTAGTAGTTCGTGAGATAAGCGCGTTTAAACAAAATAAAGTCTTCAGCTATATATAATAGCATAGGTAACAATAATAAATATTTTCAACGTCAAAAATACTTTTCAATGGTGTAGATCCTTATGGAGTTATCATTAGATATCTTGTATGCGAGAGACCGGCTGGGTAGGTAAGATATGCTGTCGACTTTCTGGCAGGTACTACTACGATCGAGGAATTTCGAAGGTGTGTGAAGTCTACTAATCCGCACTAGGCCAGCGTGGTGGACTAAGGCCTAATCCCTCTCAGTAGTAGAGGAGGCCCGTGCTCAGCAGTGGGACAGTATATAATACAGGACTGATATTATTATTATACTACTACGATCTATTTCTGATGCCTAACCGGTTTGCAAGCTGTCACATCAAGTAACCTCTTAAGTTCCAAGTTATAAATAAGTACAGTATTTTATGGCATTTTTTTTATATGTTTACAGCAAAGTGATTCCACTTCACCTGATGGTAAGTGGAGTTGGGTCCTATAGAATGTCGACTGACGAGAGATGATTACATCGGCAGTCGAAACAATTATGCCGGCCTGTTGGATATATACAGACTGATCCCAGACCGCGACACTTACGTGGGCCACTATGGCGGGTTTTAGCACCTCGTGTACGGTGGTCGCTATCCGGGCGAATATAATCCTACGAGCAAATCCAATCCAATCTTAATAACTGTTTTTTATTATCCACGCAGTCACTTTGCTCCTGATTTAAATGACAATCAACAAAGGACGTGCTTTAGCACAAATCAAGTGAACATACTTCGAACTATTGTATAAATCAGTCACGACTCCTGCGCAGTAGGCGAAATAATAACTTAAGTGCAACTCTTGAAGGCAATTGTTCTAACCACAAACACGTGACGTAGATAATACAGATTAATAATTGCTCCATTTATCTTGGACTTTAAAACTAGCATGATCGAGACAAGCATTTATTCCTGTCATAATGATCTCATATTAATTTAAAGGCTTTAAATCGCTGGTGGTACATGAAGCCATTGTATAAAGTGGTAAACCCGCAATAATGGCCTATATAAGTGTCGCGTTCCAGGATCGGCCTGAGTATCTCCGGTTCCAACAGGTCGGCATAATCGTGAAGACTGTCGAGGGTAATCATCTCTCATGGTACCGTGTGGTTGCATAAAAAAAACGATTTCAAACAATCCGGCATAATTGATTGGACTGGAGAGGTTAATATCTATCGTCAGTCGCCACTATCTGGACCCTACTACGCTGACAATAATGCGTAGCTATCACTTTGCCGTAAAAAAAAAATACTCCATAAAGAAGACTTTTTCTCAACGATTGCGTTGCTGACGTCAACTTATTTAAAGATCGAGTCCTAGAAGAATTGTGTTAGATCCAAGCGTTGTCCGACCTGGTATATGAACCCAGAAATCGTTCCACAGCTTGCTGTATCAAATTAGATGTGCAAATTTTCCAAATAAAACAATTTTACCTAACGAGGAATCAATACAAACGTTCACTAACGTCTATAGGCCTTTACGAATGCATATATCACTTAGAAATCAACAATTCCAGGCAAATTAAACGTGTATTGTTATAAATAATTTAATACATTATGCTATATTGTGATTTTTGTAGGGGTCGTTTCGATAACACTTAAAGGTTTTTACAGACATGTAAATAATCAGCGAGGAATGAGAGGACCTCAAAAAACGAAATAGCCAAAAAACTTGTTTGGATCTGAACGTTTTGTTACATGAAGACTTACTTGCTATTCTCAATAACATAGCGCAAAAAAGACACACACATGAATTTTAATTATAAAAATACCGAACTTCTCTATAATTTAAATGTCAATACAATTGCATTCCACTTTTCACATTCCACGGGATTTTAAATTTAAAAATCATGTAATTTTGAGTACACGTCCGAATCGCATGTTTTTTTTTTAAATTAATTTAGTCTAACCAGCCAGCAACATAAACAGAGAAATCTTTTAAAGTAACTATTCCTACATACATATTTTAACAGATGTTTCTTACCCTTTTCATACGATATCGGCAATCTGACCCTTCTACACCAGATGGCGTCCAGGGGTCGTGGTCGTTTTCTACAATCGGTAATGCTAACGTTATGCATGAGAATTACATATCGATAGACTTATCGATAGGGTATAATCATTCCCACAATTTTTCCGTGTTCTATAAAGGTTAACGATTGGAATTAAATAGAAACACATAATCGAATATCGATTGACAAAAGTTCGATACACAAACTGATCCCAGCACGCAAGACACTGAGAGCACAATGATTTCTTATATTTACACGAACGACATTAAAATTAAACTACTTTTCGGATTTTACCGCGGTTTTTTATATTTTAGTTTCCTCCCGACGTTTCTAAGACTTTGCAGTCTTCATGGTCACGGGGGGGGACTGAAGTGTTATTCATCCGTTAAGTCAAAGTTACAATATCTACCTACATTTTACAAACCAAAACAAAAAATCGCGATAAAATCCGAAAAGTAGTTTAATTTTACTGAGAGCACACTTTTGAATAACATCTCAAGCAGACATTTCATGCATTGAACTATTAAATAAACCAAACTTAAGCTGTCATTCAAGTGCTTGCACTCAGCTGAGTTGGTGTTACATGAACAAAACTCAGCTGTCAAAGTCCGTCACGTATTATAACGAAAAATTTCATTTGACCTGACATTAAAAAGGAGTTTTATAAGAACTATCTTAAGATGCCTTTATTTGACAGTATCTCAGCTGATATTGCACTTAAGAGCGAGTTGCATACATTAATACGACTCACAGCCATAATGGCTTTGTGTTAGGTGTACGGTGATCGCTATCTCGATGGATACGAAAATCCTAATAGTTAATTCCTTGTACAAATATTTCACGTAAAGTTACGAAAGATTGGTAAAAACTATCAATGATTCATTATCACACAAAGGTATTGGAAACGTTTTTCCATTCGTTCTATTATTACAAGACCTTGTCAGTAGAAAGGCGTTTGATTTTCTATTATAAACTAGATCTGGTTATGACTATGTATTATTTAAATATACGAAGAACGATACTTGAGAAATTGGGTACTTTTGAGTATCTAAAAGTAAGCGTTATAGGATCTCTTTGTCGATGTCTGTTCTTCAAGACCCTTTAGACCGAAGACCTGAGAATTTGATATAAATTTTAACTAGGTATCTCTCCGCATTCCTGAGAAAAAGAGTATTGAAAAACAAACAGACTGACAAAAGAGTAATGCTATAAGGGTTCCTTTTTATTAGAGGTAAAAATTATAAACATAATATAATATTTCATGATTTCTGAGAGGACTGTGCACTTGTATGGAAATTTAAAATTAATTTTTAACCTATTTTGCGATCATATTATAAAAAATTTGCTCAATAAAAAAAACAATTGTATTTTTTTTTTCCTCTCTGTATCATGCACTATAATTTTTTTAACTGATTTTGCAAAGAGCAACACTAAAATGTCTTGCCCGTTCTTCTGTGGTGAGAACTGCTTTCCGAACTGGTGGTAGAGTTAATATTGACGGAATCTAAATAAAGTATAACATTTTGCGGATTCAAATAAATAACTTCATTTTGAGGTTTGGAACCTTTAAAACGATTTTTGCTAACAATAACTGCTCCGTCTGAGGCTCCAGAAATTAACAACAGTGAACCAATAAACATTTCTTATTCGTAATCAGTGTTTTGTCTTACATATTTGATGATAAAATCCCACAACAATAGTAAATGTAAGTGCCAAACGAAGTTCAGTCTATATTCAATTTTCGGAAAGTCCCAGCGAGTCCGCAGTACTGTGATCTATACACCTCGGTCTGACGAACTCCTTCTTTAGCTCTAATCTCTCTCATTTCTTTAAAATAGTCCACATTCTTCTTTTCGCTTAGCTCTTCCACCCATTTATCTGAAAAATATTCATTAAATTATTTAATGGTTTAAAGGTTTTTTTTATCCGTGTATGGCAAAGAGACCGCTCTGCACATGATGGTAAGTAACTGGGGTCCAATAGAATGTCGACTGACGAGAGTTGATTACCCCTCGGCAGTCGAGACAATAGAGGACCGTCCTGTGATTGATTTTGTACATTATTCTATATGTAATGGTCAATAATACTAAAAAGAAACCCTGCTGCGAAAACTGCATTAAAATTGGTTAAAAAATGAGCCAGTAATTCATATTTCAAATATTACTATGTGCCGAAGTGGGCGCGATGTGGGGATATCGCTTCATCCCTTTCTTTCGCACGCGTCGTAATGCCCGATGACGTCACACGTGGGTATTGCGCCTCTTTTCTGTTTCTCGTTACTTGCCCCTTCTATCGAAATTGAAAGACTTATAACTTGTTGATTTTTTACCGGATTTAAATAATTATTTCTGTGTTATAATTTATATAACGTAAATATTTGATAACTAGCTTTTGCCCGCGGCTCCGCCCGCGTTATACAGTTTTTCAGGCTAAAGTTTTCCGTTATAAAAGTAGTAGTTTCCCGGGAGCCTCTCAAACTGTCTCCATACCAAATTTCATCTTAATACGTTGGGTAGTTTTTGAGTTTAACACGTTCAGGCAGACGGATGCAGCGGGGGACTTTTGTTTTATAATATATTTTTTAGAACTTTTTAAGAGGAATAATCCCGTCATACATCATTGTTGCATAACTTTAACCGTTTACGCAGCGCACGCAACGGAAGCTCTCAAAACTAATAATTTTTCCCCGTTTTTGCAACATGTTTCATTACTGCTCCGCTCCGATTGGTCATAGCGTGATGATATATAGCTTATAGCACTCCAGGAACAAAGGGCTATCCAACACAAAAAGATTTTTTCAGTTCAAACACGGTAGTTCCTGAGATTAGCCATTACTGCTCCGCTCCTATTGGTCATAGCGTGATGATATATACCCCATAGTACTCCACGAACAAAGAACTATCCAACACAAAAATATTCTTTCACGTTTGAACCGGTAGTTCCTGAGATTAGCCATTACTGCTCCGCTCCTATTGGTCATAGCGTGATGATATATAGCCTATAGCACTACACTAATAAAGGGCTATCCAACACAAAAAGAATTTTTCAGTTTGGACCGGTAGTTCCTGAGATTAGCCATTACTGCCCCGCTCCTATTGGGTATAGCGTGATGATATATAGCCTATAGCACTCCACGAACAAAGGGCTATCCAACGCAAAAAGAATTTTTCAATTTGGACTGGTAGTTCCTGAGATTAGCGCGTTCAAACAAACAAACAAACAAACAAACAAACAAACTCTTCAGCTTTATATAATAGTATAGATAATAAAGAACAAAAATGAGTCCGATCCCCTATTGCCTGTTGGAACTGGATAATCACAGGCTGATCACAGAACGCGACACACGTGGACCACTATGGCGGGTTTTAACACCTTGTGTACGGAGGTATGTGGACGGACATAAAATATATCCTACCACCAGTAAAAACCAAAAAAGTTCTGCAATAAGTAAATTATTTTTTAACGCTGTCAAATTAATATCATCCGCCACAGTATTTTGTGTGCTATGGATATTAAGTACTATTATTGCATAAACAGATATAAATTTAGAGGCAGCGGTATTGAGTTACCCAAAAGCGTATTTGCCTTATTTTGAATTATTTTTCTGACTTCGGTGGCGTAGCTGTACTGCATGCGCGATACGGCAGTGCTCTGAGGTCCTGGGTTCGAATCCCAGGTCGGGCAAAGTGATATTTGGGTTTTTCTGCTCAGTATCAACGAGGTGCCTGGAATTTGTGCCCAATATAGCGATAGGCTGGCCCCTATCACATCATAGGACGGAATACACTAGGCGAAAAGTGGGTGCACCCTGGTTACGCCTCTACATACTCCTTTGGAGATAAATGCGTGTTGTATCCACGTTTGAATCCTTTATCATACTGATAATATTTTTTCTATTCATCGTTGTCACATTTTCTCTCTGTGCTGGATTTCTATACTGTTGCAAGATAATGATTTCTTATGTTTACGTGAATGTTAGACATTGAAATTAAACTAATTTTCAGATTCTATCGCGGTTAGTATTTTATTTTTCTCCCCAACAAAAATAACATCCGAAAATTAGTTTAATTTCACTGTTGCAAGATGTTACAAATCAAGTGAACGATATGTACAGACATCATAACAGTAACGCATTCATGTGAAAAATTATAATATCTTTTTATAACGCCTCCTTAGATCATGATTTTGTCACCCGCATTGCTATGGAGGGAAGTGGACAATTAATATTTCCAACTCCTCCCTATCTTTCTATTTGATTAATTTTGTTGCGGGATAATGACATATTAGTTTCCCCTGAGACTCGCCGAGCTTCACCGCTCGGTGTCATAATGCCTGCCACTGCTGATCCTGGCTTAAAGGAGGTGTAGTGGTGGATGTGAGGGCGGAGAAGTCTCGTAATATATTTTTATAAACCAAAAAAAAAATTATACTTTCGTTCCTTATACATACGTTTACTAACCGACATTATTAATAATAGATCTCAATCGCTTTTTCGAACTATATCAAAAATGGACCAATCAGAACAAAGTATTTTTGACACGCTTACAAATAGCTTATTTTGATTGGTTCATTCTCGGAATCGGATTGAAGATTGAGATTGGGATCGTTTATTGAAAATGGCTGTAAATTTTACACAGGACTTGAGAGAATGGGACGAAAAGCAGAGGCCTAAGTATGTCACGTAGTGGAAAAAAAAGGTTGAAATGATGCTCATGGTATCCACATGTGTACGAATCACTATACACTGTCATTTTGACATTGCCTTACTAAACAAAACTATAAATCTTCTTGAAAATAACATCGGTAGACAACGGCTTGGCTGTGCTTCTAGCATTGCTTCAGTCTATGGGTGGCAGATACTGATTACCATCAGGCGTAAAGGGTTCCCCTTTTAAAGAGTTTTACACGTTTTTTTTTTAATTATATTAAATTATATTCAATTGAAAAAAATTAGGGTACCTTTCAACCCTCACGCACAACGGCTCGACCTAATACGGGCTAAGTGGGGAAAAAGGAGACCCTCAACATAGAACAAAGAACCTTTCAACCCGATTAACGGGTCCCTTGATATGTATTTCCAAAACTGATACTCACCATAAAGCATCAACAAGGATTCTTCGTCACCTCCATACTCCGCCGGCAGTATCTCCTTCGACACCACCTCGTATAATGACTCCACAGTCTTGTGAACTCGCATCCTCTCACTCAGTTTAGCACTCAGCACTGATCTCATCAGTCGGAGCAGCACTTCCACCGCCCGTGATGACGTCACGTAGTGTATCCCTTTTATCCTCATGTCGTAGCCTTCCTGGAATGATGGTTAAATGGAATGGTATATGATTTTTTTTTAAGCGAAGTTTTGATATATTTGTGTACTGTTTGAATCTATGCTGATATTTAAAGCTAAAGAGTTTGTTTCAATGCGCTTATATCCGGAACTTTCAAATCGAATTTTGATTTTTTTTACTACTAGGAAGCTACATTACTCCTGAATGGTAGAGGCTACTTTTCATTTCCAAAATATATTATTTATACCGAAAAATCTTTTTCACAGTCACGGAGCTGGAGACAAAAGCTATTAGGTGGTTATATCACCTCTATTAACTATATTTATGGCAGACAATGTGGCCGCTTCCAATAGGTCAATCTGGAAATCTTAGGGAGGACTAATAGGGGGAGGCCCATTTTCAGCAGTGGACATCCTGATGATTATGATAATGGGAGACACTATCGTTTCCACTCTCTACAGTTTTATACCTGTATTAATTTATAAGTTCTTTCTCTATATCGAAGAAACATACAAACAGTTTACAAAACAGGCAAAACTTATTTTAAAAAAGTTGTATAGCAAAAAAAATACTTATAATATTGCTACGAATATGTAGTAAACAAGTTTATTTATAAGCCAAGGTACTTAGTACGTATTCTTATTTTCGCCTAAAATGGTAATGGTAGATATTAAAGTATTGTCTCGTCAATTTCATTGTCACCACATTGGAACTATTTCGCATGTTAAACGATATTAGCACATAAATATATATGTCCGTGAGACGTTTTTAATGATAAATTAAACTATGCTACTATAAACTTAGCGTCGAAGACCCAGTTCGGAGTAAAGCAAACTGCCGAGAATATCTGCAGGTTTGTAACCCAAGGCCGCGCACCTCTGACGTTACTGAAGTCATATGTCTTTGTGAATTATCGCTTGCTGTAACTGTGATGGAATACATTGTGAGAATATCTACATTCTTAAGTTCTCTATAATAATTTCGAAGGTATGTGAAGTCTGCCAACTCGCAACAGGCGAGCATGGTCTACCTTAATAATAATGTAATAATATCAGCCATGTATTATATACTTGCCCACTGCTGAGCACGGGCCTCCTCTACTACTGAGAGGGATTAGGCCTTAGTCCACCACGCTGGCCTAGTGCGGGTTGGTAGACTCCACACACCTTCGAAATTCCTATAGAGGAACTTCTCAGATGTGCAGGTTTCCTCACGTTTTTCTTCACCGTTAAAGCGAACGATAAACTCACAAAGAATACACACATGATTTTTTAGAAAAGTCAGAGGTGTGTGCCCTTGGGATTTGAAGCTGCGGACATTCGTCTTGGCAGTCCGTTTCACAACCAACTAGGCTATCGCCACTTTTACTACCTGGTCTACCTTACCCTACCCCCTTCATAGTAGACGAAGCCAATGCCCAACGGTAGGACTGTATATCGACGTTTAAAACACTAATTGACTTGAGCATCATTTTTCGCGGCATTAAGTTTCAAACATATTTCAAATCACTGTTTATGTGAGGTCATACCTCTTACCATCGGGCACCAAGCTCGTCTCGTCATTCAAACCAATTAAAAATATCGACGAGCATAATCTTCGCATGTCTGAGATCATACGTATCAACAGCTATAAAACCATAAAGTTATTATATACCGTGGCAATGGTCAAGATGTTGCGCAACTCTGTCAGGCTGAGGCTGTAGCTGAGGCGCAACACGTTGATATCCCTAATGTCTGCGATTAACACTAGCCCGTTGCAGTAGTCGTACTCCTTAAGGTATTCGTTAATCTGAAAAATATATCAATTTAGGTCTTATTAGAGCGTAGAAAAAATATTTGATACTCAGTAACTGATTAACTATTACTGTTTTATAAAAAAAAATAGTTTTAAGGTGAGTATAGTAAACTAAATATTCGGTGAATGATGCAAAAGAAACATAATAAGAAAATGAAATATGTATAGCAGTTCATTAGATTAGCTAGGGATTTTGACTAAAGAGGCAGCGGGCGCAAACAAAAAAAGATCCTCCAAACGCGAGCCACCTGTATAAGCGCGAGGCTTTTTCTAGGGTGGTCAAAACCGTATCAGCCGCACATTCTTCCCCGCTCCCCTTAGCTATCCTTATGACAACAGCACTGATAGCAGTCTGTAAAGTCTGTCTACTTGAAGGTTAATACATATTTATTTAAAAAAAAAGGGCCAAATAATCCACGGCATGCCCAGCCTTTTTCTTTGAATGCAAAAAACTAAATTTCTCAAGATGCAATGTAACTAACTGGCATTATATAAGAATGTTACTTACAAGCACTCCAAACCTGAAGATGTCAGTGTAAGACGTCAGTCCGTCTTTACGAAACTTGCCTATATATACGCGGTAATGTTCGGAAGTCAACTTTGGAAGAAGCCCTTGAATGCTGGAAACAGAGTTCAGTATTTCCACTTAATCAATAACGCAATGCGCAGACACTGTCAACTACAGAGAACACATAAAACAAAGTCCCCTTTTCTGTCTGTCTATATGTTATAGATTTTCTCAAAATCTATTGACGGGATTTTTATGAAATTTTGTATGGAGATGGTTGAAGACCTTGGGAAGGTTATAGACTACTTTTTATCCCGGGAAAATATATAGCGGGACTTTTATCCCGGAAAACTCCTCCACGCGGGATACACGTTTAATATAAATTTGATACGTCTCAGCACCTCACAACTTGGTACCTCTCTGCGTTCCTTACAAATAGTCATGACAGACAGACTAACAACAAAGTTATCCTACAAGGGTCCCTTTGGAGTTTTATTTATATTTATCTCCAGAAAATTCAACAAATGTTTCTTGCTTCAGGTCTTGATGGTGCAAGCTTCAGTCTTTAGCAAATACGTTGGAAATGTTACAGTATTGATTACTAACCAGTAACTCTTTAAATGCCCTAGTTCGTCTCTAGCGTGGCATTTCTCGAAAAACGTCGGCATTATCGTCTTCAGCGCGCAAAGTTGATCGATTTGTGTCTTTGCCCGTTCCACTGAACCTTTGTTTATTATTATTGTCTTTTCTAAATAACTTCTTGCTGGAACAAAGTGCAGGTATAAATAGATACTACGTCAATTAACTGTAATGGGTAATAAGATTTTACAGCGATTCTTTCCTAAAACAAAATAAATGTAGTGTGGCGAAAAGTAGACGAGACGCAAGTCTTTATCCCCGAAAGGGTAAGAAGAAGTGCAATCAAAGCACCCACTTCTCGCCTTATATGTTCCGTCACATGATATGATAAGGTGCGAGCCTATCGCAATATCGGGCACAAATTTCCAACTCCGAGCTGATACTGAGCTAAAAAATCCAATACCAATGCCCGACCCGGTTTTCAAACCCGAAACATCAGAATGGTCCTGGACACGCAATGCAACCACGTTACAAAGGCAGTCAGAAATGTAGACTTATTATAATTTAATCTAGGACTTGTTTTTATTTACTTATAAATGGAGTTTATTCAACGAGTATTAACAAAAAAACTCCACAAATTATACATATTTTATAATATAGCAGGAAGAAAATCATTTACTTAAAAACGGTCATAATAGTTTGTAACGCATCATCATCACACGCGACGATATATAATGTTTCCACATAAATTCTATAAATATATTATGTAATCAAACTCTTTTTTTTTTGTTTAGAACACGAATAAATTTAAATTTCAAAATCAAAGTTATTCTTTTTTTAAAAATGGCGGTATTTTTAATAGACAATAATTTAATTCTTAAAAGCAAAAAACAGTATTTATTGACTTACTAAAATTCCTCTTTCGATAATGGCTCTGTTTCTTCACCCATTCATCCAATAAATCCACGGCTTCCTTCACTTCCAATTGTGTGTTAAAATTGCACAATTTCCGAACGCACTCCATTGTGTCTGGATGGAATTGTAAAATAGGATTTTTCGGGATCCGTTCCATAGCGAACTGCACCACAGATAAATTTGAACTGGTACTATTCTCGATGAATCGTAATCACGTTTACTGGCAATATAAAACCTTCATGGTAGATGCGTATATATAGACAAAAAACATTAAACTGTTTGTGTCTTGATGGCATATAATATTTTTTTTTTTTTTTGTTAGCTACGATTACTATCTACCGTTTAACCTGCTTTGTTACTATCATGACAAAGCTTCAACAATATTAAATTTGAACTGACAAGTCAGAAACTCGAAGAAGATTTTCATAAACAAAAACTAGTTCTTTTTATGTTCTGATAGCGAGCAAAGTCGCGAGCGAATATGAATTCTTCGAAACACTACTAACATGGACCATTAACCTTCTTTTTTTTTAAAGTCATTCGAGTTTTAATTTAATAAGTGTTTACATGGCTGTTTAATTATTTTCTTGTATCGCACAACTATTTTGAAATATAAAATCCTGGCACACGAGTTACCAGCGAGAATATGCAAAGATTTAAGAGTAAATTTAAAAAATCTATTTTAGTTCTTTTTACAAATTTTGAATTACCAAAATGTTTCTTATTTAAGGCGATACCTCAAGGTCCATTTTCATAAATGATAATAATTAAATAATAAAATTTCGTCATATTAAATTTTAAAGGCCGAAATATCCATGATTATTAATTATTTTTACATTTTTCTTTCAACTGCGAGAACTAATCACTAACTAGACCTGAATTTAAATTCTTTACTTGCCAATACTTGTTTAGTTACCCAGATTAAAGCCGAAACAAAATGTATGAAAATGGACCTTGAGGTATCGCCTTAATAATTTTGGTTGTAAATTATAATGATATGTTCGGCGGAGATTAACCGTCAATTTAATGGCCTTTTTAATTATAACAATCTCTACAATCTAAAAAAAACTACCAAAGTAAAATTAACTTATAGTAAAATTTTTTTTCTACTCAATTTCAGCCCGGATTTTGAAATTTGTGACCGAGACTTTATCACATCTTTGGACGAAATACACAATATGATAGCGGGTGTAGTTCTATCACATCATGAGACGGTATAAACAAGTGTGTGTGTGTGTGTGTGTGTGTGAGTCCACTAGTTGCACCATCCAACCCTTCTGGAATAAAAATAAATGGCGTGACGGTGTTAATAAAAATTACGAAAAATTACGATCATGGTCACACTTAATTGTTCTTTTTACCTTTAATACGATAAGATTTGATTAATCTGTTGAAATACCGGTTTTTTTTTTCTACTCAATTTCAGCCCGGATTTTGAAATTTGTGACCGAGACTTTATCACATCTTTGGACGAAATACACAATATGATAGCGGGTGTAGTTCTATCACATCATGAGACGGTATAAACAAGTGTGTGTGTGTGTGTGTGTGTGTGTGTGTGAGGCCACTAGTTGCACCATCCAACCCTTCTAGAATAAAAATAAATGGCGTGACGGTGTTAATAAAAATTACGAAAAATTACGATCATGGTCACACTTAATTGTTCTTTTTACCTTTAATACGATAAGATTTGATTAATCTGTTGAAATACCGGTTTTATGAATAAACATACGTTGTCAAGGATCACAACTTTTGTTTCTAGATCTCATTAAAATTATTTTTTAGTAAATTTAATAGTATTTTTAAAGAGACGATAGCCCGATTTAAATCCTTATTTACATAATCGTTTTTTATATAATTAAGTGAAACTTATTACATTTATCTATACTTCTATACTATTATCTATATAAAGCTGAAGAGTTTGTTTGTTTGTTTGTTTGTTTGTTTGTTTGTTTGAACGCGCTAATCTCAGGAACTACCGGTCCAAACTGAAAAATTCTTTTTGCGTTGGATAGCCCTATGTTCGTGGAGTGCTATAGGCTATATATCATCACGCTATACCCAATGGGAGCGGAGCAGTAATAGCTAATCTCAGGAACTACCGGTTCAAATTGAAAAATTATTTTTGTGTTGGATAGCCCTTTGGTCATGGAGTGCTATAGGCTATATATCATCACGCTATACCCAATGGGAGCGGAGCAGTGGTAGCTAATCTCAGGAACTACCGGTTCGAACTGAAAAATTCTTTTTGTGTTGAATAGCCTTTGTTTGTGGAGTGCTATAGGCTATATATCATCACGCTATGACTAAAAGGAGCGTAGCAGTAATGAAACATGTTGCAAAAACGGGGAAAATGTATTAATTAGTTTTTAGAGCATCCGCTGCGTGCGCTGCGTAAACGGTTAAAGTAATTCAACAATAATGTATGACGGGATTGTTCCTCTTAAAAGTTCTACAAAAATATATTATAAACCAAAGTCCCCCGCTGCATCTGTCTGCCTGAACGTGTTAAACTCAAAAACTACCCAACGTATTAAGATGACATTTGGTATGGAGACAGTTTGAGACCCTGGGAAGAACATAGGCTCCCAGGAAATTATACAGCGTGCCTTTTATAACGGAAAACTTTAGCCCGAAAAACTTTATAACGCGGGCGGAGCCGCGGGCAAAAGCTAGTAAATATATAATATAATATCAGCTATGTATTATATACTGTCCCGCTGCTGGGCACGGGCCTCGTCTACTACTGAGAGGGATTAGGCCTTAGTCCACCACACTGGCAAGTGCGGATTGGTAGACTTCACACAGCCTAACAATTCCTAGAGGGAACTTCTCAGGTATGCAGGTTTCCTCACGATGTTTTCCTTCACCGTTAAAGCCAGCGATAATTCACAAAGAATACACAAATAATTTTTAGAAAAGTCAGAAGTGAGATTTTTGAGATTTGAACCTGCGGACATTAGTCTCGGCGGTCCGTTCTACACTCAACTAGGCTATCGTCGCTATCATACATACTCAGTATCACGCCTCTACCCCAAAGCGGTAGGCAAAGACTATGTATTGCCAGTTTGCACAATTCTAGCATACTTCTCTCACTTCCTCCACTTTCATCAATCTTTTCATGCATTCCTGCCGGTTCAGGGTACTTTTACAAACACCTTACATACACAAAATACATTAACGAAAAAATACCACGAATCTATGGTTATTTTTTAGTTTAAGCTATGTAGGCGGCTACGCCGTTTCTTTTTGCCCCACCCTATATACCACAGTTGATGCTACGACCAAGAACGGGTGCGCTATGTGCATTGAGACAAAAAAGGTGGATTTCGCTCTTCTTAACATTTTTGAGACTTCTGTTTGATTTTGTGGACCTTATCATACTAGCATTAGAAGCGTGATTAGAACGAAGTCCGAACTTACCCCGCGAAGGTCCGATCTTTTCTATGGGTTTTAAATTTCTATACAGATATTATCATATATTTTTAAGCTTACACAGAGAGAATTGGAAGATGATTAAATTATCACATAAAGTAGCAATCATAATAACCAGTTTCATGTATAAAATGTTGGTATTGCTTAAATATTTTATGAGAAAAAAAAATATTTTCGAGACTCCTCGCAACACACCGAAAAACCGTCCGAAATTAGCCGAACGCACTCTATATATATATACCTTACATAATACAAGCATAATTAATCTATGACTAGCTTTTGCCAGCTACGCCTGCGTGAAAGAATTTCCGAGATAAATATTTTCTCGGGATAAAAATGATCTATAGCAATCAGAACTAATGTAGCATCCTATTAGTGAAAAAATAATTCAAATCAGTTTTGTACTTCCTGAGATTAGCGCGTTAAAACTTAAATATTTTTATTACATATCTATACGTTGTCCGAGCTCAATATTGGCAAGACGAATGCAAGGTAGTTCACTTAGTCAACCTCCAACCACTGCACTGTCGCGGCTAGTCGGCTTACTAACTTTTTGTATTTTTATAAATAAAATGCCTTCCTGTGTTTTCAAACGATGTACAAATTATACTCCAACTGTGAATGAAAAAAAAGTTTTATTTCATACGTTAGTAATAAGTATACACTATTTAACTTATTTTGAACTAACAAATGCATTTTATTCGACTGTCATGGCGACCAGAGACCAATAAACTAGATGGCCATGGCGGTCGACGCTCGGGCCGTATCAATGCGAGCTGCTAGGGCTATATAAGTATGTGACTATATTAAATAGTGCGCTGTATGTGCAATTTTCTTAGTCCATGACGCGTCTATTTGTAAAACGTCATTGCTTTCAAACAAACTCTTCAGCTTTATATTATAGATCAAAGACAATAAACAGTATAGTTAGTTATAAACCGAACAACAGGACCAATTGGTAATAAAGTCGGTGTTGCCATGGAAAATTTCTGCAATGACTGTGTGAGAAAATAAATAAATAAAAATAAGTCGTTTTTCGTCGTCCTTAGATATTAATAGAAAAATGTTGGAAATTGTAACTTCTGTTGTGACAATATTATTTTTATGGTCTATTTTTATACGTGTTTATGAGTTTTGTTTGCTTGGTTACCACTCACTCCGAAATAAACACTCATGTATTTACCTCTTTGTATTATATGCATAATATTCATACCGTGGTGAGTAGGTTAGTTTTTGCAATTAATAAATCAGTCAGCCGCTAGCTCCCGTATTTCATTGTCGCTACATTGGCGACGAAGGCGGAATATTTTTTCTAACGTATTTAATCGTGTCTTATATATCATAGCATATCAGTGTTTTAAAATGCCTATTGGAAAGTTGGAGCGGTTTAATTTGAACTCAAAGCAGTAGCCAGCCTACATACGTCGAGTAAATCAGTACATTTTATTAAATGACATCAATAACAGTTCTTTTTACTCAACTTTATTACTAACTTGGAACATATCGACGGTTGAAAGGCTAATTTGATTTAAGCGACATTTTTTCGAAAAAAATTACAATTCGGCTAATTTCGGACGGTTTTTCGGTGTCTCGAAAATATTTTTTTTCTCATAAAATATTTAAGCGATACCAACATTTTATACATGAAACTGGTTATTATGAATGCTACTTTATGTGATAATTTAATCATCCTCCAATTCTCTCTGTGTAAGCTTAAAAATATATGATAATATCTGTATAGAAATTTAAAACCCTTAGAAAATATCGGACCTTCGCGGGATAAGTTCGGACTCCGTTCTAATAACGCTTCTAATGCTATTATGATAAGGTCGGACGGTGGAACGGACAGCCGAGACGAATGTCCGCAGGTTCAAATCCCAAGGGCACACACCTCTGACTTTTCTAAAAAATTATGTGTGTAGTCTTTGTCAATTATAGCCTTGCTTTAACGGTGAAGGAAAACATCGTGAGGAAACCTGCATACCTGAGAAATTCTCTATAGGAATTTTGAAGGCGTGTGAAATCTATCAATCCGCACTAGACCAGCGTGGTGGACTAAGGCCTAATCCCTCTCAGTAGTGGCCCTTGCCCAACATTGAGACAGTATATAATACAGGGCTGATATTATTATATTATTTAATTATAATATATCAGTTTAGTAACCACGAATCCATTTGCGTGTATTTAACCTAAACCTGTAACATTAATTAACAAGGATGGCATGCAACTTAAGTTTAATATAACCTACGTTTAATTACTGCGCTGAAATTCAATTAAGTTCAGACAGTCACAGGACGAACATTGTCAAAATGTAGTATAGGGTTGGTTTATATGGCTACGTTTTAAACGATCCTCTGATCTATATCGAAGATATAAGGTTCATAATACCACTCATCAATTACCGTAACAAATTTAATAAGTAAATACTAGGAAGGGATAGAATAAAAAATCATCTTTCCTTCTGAAAATGTTCAGTCTTCGCTTGTTTCATGTTTTATAATCAATTTAGGGTTTTTTTTTTATATTTAAACTAATTTGGTTCTAAGCATATAGTGATTGCTGGATAAATTACTTAGTAATTACCTATCGCCCCTTCTGCACATACTTGAAGTATCTATAAATAAAAAACCAGTACCAAGTTTCCACTCTATTATATTGAGTTCCAAATGAAGGCTCCATTTTAAAATAAATTCCTTATTACATAATTTTTGTAGATGTTATCGAAACTCTTAGCAACATATATTTTTAATATATTTTTTTGCATTTTAAAGTGGTGATTAGCGATATCACGCAGTTTTTTTTCCTTTTAGTCTTTGTGTTCCTACATAAGGCCGGTTTTCGGTCACAAGTCATAATAGTATCGGATTGTAATAGGATATGTTATTAAGGAGGTATATTATAATAATACTCTGGCGACCTATAACAACTATATTAAATGCGTTCAGTAGTTTCGAAGCTGTGCGCTAGAAAACACACAGATACGAAATAATAATTATTCTATTACACTTCTTTAGTCACACCCGTTCTTTTTATTACTTGTCTTTCAATATCAATACTGGATAAAGTCGAGCAAAAATGAATTACATTAATCTGAATTATCAAATATCAACCTGAGAATCTATAAGCAAATGGAAAAACATTAAACTGATTTTAAATATTTTATAAAATTTCAAATATATTCAAAATTTTATTAGAGGATTGTCCGAGCTTTCAGCCTCTTTCCTTTTTTTTCTAATTATATACAGACATATCAGAATTTATTATATTATGTAGGTATTGATAGATGACTCACCCTTCTAACTTTCTTATAAATTATTTAAATAAATACGAATTATCTGTATAGATTGTAATTTAAATATAAAAAAATTAAAAATATTTATTCATTTACTAATTTGTCGATATTAAATGTTTTAACACAAGCATGTAAAACTAATCTTAAAGTTGTAAATAATTATGCTTTGAAAATATATTAAATTCTCTGTACATTGACGGGACAAATTAATATTTACCAAAGTAATTGAGCCCATTTCATTTGTTTAAAACGTGGCTTTAACAATCAAGATCTAGATATAACAAATGGTTGGTATATTACTCTTAATTGTGAGCAATTGGCAAAGCAAATTAAACCTTATGGAATAGCAAGAAATCGTTTTTGGTGACTGGATTTTTGTCTTCATGTCTTCAGATGCTGAATACCTATATTACTAGACTTTAATCAATTTAATTGCATCCACAACCCTTAATAAAAGTAAAACCAGATTCATAGAATTGATATATTTTTTTATTTCTTTGAATGACGAGACGAGCTTGCCGTTCGCCTGATGGTAAGCGATACGACCGCATATAAGCAGTAGAAACACCATCCAACACTTTGAATTGCAAAGTATTGTTTGGTATTCTACTGCGCTCGTCATCCAAGACATGAGATGTTAAGTCTCATTATGTCCAGTAGATACATTGGCTACAATGTCCTTCAAACCGGAATACAACAGTAACTACACACTGCTGTTTGGCGGCAGAAATAGACATTGTGGTGGTACCTACCCAGGCGGAACTTCACATATGAGAGACCACCAGTAAAGAATTCATAGAATTGTGTGAAATAATTGTTGAAGGAAAAAATTTGATTGCCTCGGCAGAGTTGTATTGTGTGGTGTGACTTGGTAGGTCTCAAGTTGGAATTCCGAGTCGTGGGAACATTTGCATATTTTTGCTCAGTATAAGCCCGGACTCGGAATTTATGCTCGACATGGCGATAACCTCGCCCTATATCACGTCATGGGACGGAATACACACAGCGAAAATTGGAGGCAATGGTTATAACTCAGCCTACCCCTTTTCAAGATAATAGGCGTGAATGTGAAAATAGTATTGGCCTTTCTTAATTGTTGAAAAAAAAACTTCTTAGAAGTAGTATAGTTGGAAGCATTTAATGCAATCAATATATTATAATTTTAACCTTATTACAAGTAAGATACAGTATACAAACAATGTTAATGGAAATCGAATTTTCGACCTAAAGCACTTTTCTCACGCAACTTTATGAACTCATTTCGTTTACGATGTTAAAATTTCGTTTAAACATGATTTTTTATTATTTTAGATAAAAAAAAAGATTTCTCACAAGCTAAAGGTTTGTTCACATTGTTGTCATGGGATTGTGAATTCTTTGTCTTTTCGTAGACCTAGTATTTCAGAAGTCTGTTTTCGTTTTAGAGAATAAAAATTATTATAACGAGGTAAAATTTTATATTTAAATCTGAATATAATCTTTAAAGCAGCATTATCTCTAACTATACAGACAAATCCGGATGGAAAAAAAAGTATATTATAAGGAATTAGGTGTTGCTCTTTGCTTCGCCCGTGTGAAAAGCTTTTTCCGCTACAAGTTCCTAAAACACTATAGCAATCAGTGGCTTAGAGTCCATATAACCCGATTTCTATCGGCTTCCCTTTCATTCATGTTAAATCTAATAATTATCATTAGAATGATTTGCAGATCACCTTCATGCATATGAACTATCTATATAATAATAATAATATCAGCCCTGTATTATATACTTGCCCACTGCTGAGCACGGGCCTCCTCTACTACTGAGAGGGATTAGGCCTTAGTCCACCACGCTGGCCTAGTGCGGATTGGTAGACGTCACAAACCTTCGAAATTCCTATAGAGAACTTCTCTGACGTGCAGGTTTCCTCACGATGTATTTTTTCACCGTTAAAGCGAACGATAAATTCACAAATAATTCACACATGACTTTAGAAAAGTCAGAGGTGTGTGGCCTTGGGATTTGAACCTGCGGACATTCGTCTCGGCAGTCCGTTCCACTCCCAACTAGGCTATCGCCGCTATTTATAACTTGTGTCGAATTCCCTGTCAGAAAATTTTACTCCTTGCCACTAATAGCAATTTATAGCGTCAACATTACGAGAACAGCGCCCTCTATGTGAAAAATATAAAATAAAAATTCTGTTTTTTTTTCCATGAAAGCAAATTACCGAGATAAAAAGCCTATGTTAGTCCAGAACATGGACTAACCTAGTGCAAAATTTCAAACAAATCCGTTCAGCTTTTTACGTACCTTCTAACAAACATCCAAACATCTACATTTACACATATTTTCTAATTTATATTAGTGAGACTTATTCATCATATCGTTCCTATTTCCGACGTAAATTGTAGTAGATGTCTCTATATTACCAACAGACAATTCTTAAAACACGCGTAGAATCCTTCTACTATGGCGGCTTTAAACGACGCGAGACCCCAAGTAGAGCAAGAAACAGTTCCCTAGTTTTAACAGTTTTATATAAGATCGTAAAAAAGTCCTCTAAGGAATCGCGGGAAGCCTAAGGCGATTGCCCAGTTCACCTCCCTTAAGGCCGCCTCTACCTTTCTATGTGAACAAAGCCTTACTTTAATAGCACAATAAAATTATGTTCCCAATAAAAATTCGGTGAATCTTTACCCAAACTAAGTGATATTATTAAAATATTTACTAAAATTTTTATAATAAATGTTCATGAATATTATTGAGGAATATCGAAGAGTTCTAAAATTACATAGAGTGGACATTCGGAGGATTGTCATATGAAAATTTTGCGCTCATACGATGGTTACTCAATCTACTGTTAAATAGCAATACATCAATGTAAAAGAGTTTTTATTTTTCATATAGTAATTTGCATAAATGACAAAGCTACGACGAGGGTCAATCATCTCTCGTCATTCGACACTCTATCTATATACTACTCTTCATATGTATATACCATCAGGTATAGGGCCAGTTTACTGGTCCGAATAAAAAAATATATAGGACTTTTGTACCAGAAAAAATATGACAAAGGTAAAGCTAGCAAAACATGGTAAAACCCTAGTATTTCTTAGCGCACCTTTCGTTGTGATTTCTCCTCTCATTAGAGACCTAGATCTTATGCTCCATTTACCTGATGAGAGTTTTTGTTTCGGAAAGAATAAGGGTCGTGGAAGTAGGATTTTTTCTTTCATGTCGGACGTATTACGGATGTTCTCTAGGTGTTTTAATTATGATTCAGATATTATCAAGCAAGGAAAAGCTAACAGAATACTTTATGTATTTACACTTTCTCGTGCCGATTTTGAACAAATAGTATATGGATGTTCGTGTCTATAGAATATACGTCAATTTTCGATAGCTAAAAATACTGCCAATCCAATCCATCTATATAATCAAACTAACTATCTATCCTATTGCATTCTACCTTGGATGTTTTCTATCTCTTACGGGCATTGTATTTATATTCAGTGAGTTTCAAAAATAGTTGAATAAATTCAAAACTACAAAGTACTTCTACATTTTCACTTCAATCGAAATATACCATTATATTTATCTAAAATAAAGAGACTAACTAATATTTCTACTTTTAGTTATAATTCTTTGTATCTCATTATAAGTGAAATATATTGTATTTCCTATGAGAATAAAACTCTTTAAACCTAAGGAAACCTTTTGAAGTTTTTTTATTGATAACAATAATGTTGAACACACCACAGTTAAAAACCGATTTGATATTTTTTGACTTTTCATCATACTATTAAAAACGGAAATATTTAACACCTATGATACAATTTTTTAAAACAAAGCCACCCACCGCGTACCTATTATAAATCTGAACGCGATAAACTCGAACACTACCAAATAGATTTCAATGTAATTTGTCATGGATATCATTTGAGAACCTAAGTAGAAAATAGCCAGATTTCCATCCCGGGAAAATATGTAGCGGACTTTTATCCAGAAAAACTCATTCCCTTACGTTTTAGGCATTCTAAAATCAAAACATAATACATACATACATATATAACATCACGCATTTATCCCCGAAGGGGCATGCAGAGGCGCAACTAGGGCATCCACTTTTCGCCAAGTATGTTCCGTCCCATGATGTGATAGGGGGCGAGCCTATCGCCATATCGAAAAACCTAAATATCACTTTGCCTGACGCGGGATTCGAGAACCCAGGACCTCAGAGCGCAATTGTACCGGGCATGCAATACAACTACGCCACCGAGGCAGTCAGTCAGGCAAAACATAATAGATTATTAAATAGTTTTTTTACTGACCCAGGTACTCTCAAATTACTCGAATTTTGAAATTTGCAAACATAACTAATATAACTGGTGGTAGGTCTCTCATATGTGAGTCGGCCTGGGTAGATACCACCGCAATGTCTATATCTGCCGCTAAGCAGCAGTGTGTAGTCATTGTTGTGTTCCGATTTGAAGTACATTGTAGTCAGTGTAACTACTGAACATAATAAGACTAAACATCTCATGTTTCATGATGGCGAGCTCAGTGGAATACCAAACAATACTTTGTAATTCAAGTTGTTGGGTGGTGTTTCTGCTGTTTATGGGCGGTCGTATCGCTTACCATCAGGCGAACAGCAAGCTCGTCTCGTCATTCAAAGGAAAAAAATATATAACAACAGTAAATAACGTTTATTATAGAGTAGTATTATATTCCTATTAATTGTACAGTATTATTCTATCTTCAGTGACTATGTTCAATGGAGAACGTTTTTCAATGTACGACTTCAAAACATCTTGATCGTGTCCAATAACTTTCATGTTTTTCTTGTATTTCTTGAACACCTGAAACATTTTATAATTAACTATCAATATTTATTATTTTTTTCCACTGCCCTAAGGAAAGCCGAGCTTGGAAACAGCTCGCCTTCGACTCCGTCAAGAGGTTTTAAGAAGGAAACCTTCAATGATGAAGAATACGATCAAAAGGAAATAAATATTTTTGATTATAATTGTTTTTGTAAATTTTTATGTATTACTAGCTTCCGCCCTCAGCTTCGCCCGCGTGGATTTCGGACTTCAAAAATGGAGCCGGTCGCGAACGTTCGAGAATGTTCGTTTTACAAAGCTACTCGCTACGTGATTCGCTAGCCTCTAAGTGCCAAGCAAGCCGCCTGCCTGTGCGTTCGCGACCTTATATACTTATATACAACAATAATCCTTATAGCATGATTCAGTATTCACGCGTGATGGCTTATTATTAGCGTATTTCATGTATAACTTTGGTGTTTCTATACCTATTTCAACGATTATTTTTTATGGAATATTTAATAATGTTAACTTTTTTAATTAGGGATGACTGAGAGTGTTATAAACGTAAGAGTAGACAAATATAATGAGAAAGCTTCGAACTGCTAAGCTATCGGGAGTTACACGTGTTATTGTTAGTCAACCATAAAAGATAGACATATGCTGTCGTGGGATATTTTTACATATTTTTAAGGAGATCATTTCCGTCTTTCTTGTTTTCTGTGTAGCTTTAACCATTAAGGTTGCACACGCGACGGAAGCTTAAAAATGGAGTAACTTCTCCCGTTTTCACAACATTTCCCTTCACTGCTCTGCTCCTATTAATTGTAGCGTGATGAAAAGTATACTATAACCAGCACAGGAGTATGAAAAATAATTGTACCAAGTTTCGTTAAAATCCGTCGAGTAGTTTTTGTTTCTATAACGGTTATACAGACAGACAGACAAAAATTTTACTAATTGCATTTTTGGCATCAGTATCGATCCCTAATCACCCCCTGATAGTTATTTTGGAAATATATTTCATGTACAGAATTGACCTCTCTACAGATTTATTATAAGTATATAGAAGATAGAGATTTAGCGACGTCTTGAAAGAGTCAAATTGTTTCTGAAATATTGCATATTAATCTGACAACTACCGAAGTTACAATAAGGTTGTCCGTTTTGTATTAGTGCAGTGTTTTTTATTGGAAAGCGGGACCCCATTACATTCCGCACACATAAATATAATAATAATATAGGTATTAATTATATGCTGTCCCACTGCTGGGTACGGGCCTTCTGTACTACCGAGTGGGAATAGGTCTTAGTCCACCACGCTAACGAGAATTTCTCAGGTTCGCAGGTTTCCTTACGATGTTTTCCTTCATCCAAGTGGAAATTTATAAATAATACACACATAATTTTAGAAGTCTGAGATGTGTGCCCTTGGGTTTATTGCGAACATTCGTCTCGGCAGTTCGTTCCACACCCAACTAGTCCATCTCCGCTTTAGTCGCCGCACACATCTCAAATCACAGCTCAAATCAAATCTAGGTCTTATGAACCAAGTTTTACCACTATCAGTGTACGTTACTAAGTACGAAGTGATCTGATCTAAATAAAAGACTGTAATTCTAACACGTACTGAATAACCATCACCGCCATCCGCCAAGAATCCAGGTGCAGTCACTTGGTAATACTTCTTGCGTTTCAGAGGAACATTGTCTTTACCAACTCTTACTGATGTCACACGTTTACCTTCCGGGTTTGTGATGTTGTATTGTACTTTTAGACCTGCAAAAATAATTAATTATTAATGGAAATCAGGGATGGCAGCAGCGATTTCCAAAGACTGAAGAAGGATAAAGGAAATCTGGAAAGCAGTTGCGAAGTATCCATATAAGCCGATGCCTGCCGTCTTCCTGTTGTGTAGAATCGAATTATTATTAGAACGGTATACAAACCGCATTCATAGCACTTATATGTTGTGTCGGGTTTCCTTTCTGAAAATTTCAACATTCGCCACTGCTGGGAAGAGATTGAACATGATAACATAGGTCTCTCGTATACTCTCCATCTGGGTAGGTATCTTTGTAAATTTCAAATTAAGTACTATTTAATGGATTGGATTCAAGGATTTTGAAATTTTATAATTTTTTAACGTACACCGCCTTATATAGCAAACAGAATATACCATTCCGCATTAAGCATACCTGATGTAACTTCATCTTTATTCCGGGGGAATACTACAGAAAGTTCCTTAACAACTTCACCCACTTTCAGTTTCATAACATTTAAATATATCTATAGAATAAATTAACAGCGTCTACGCTATGTCTTGACTATATTATGTAAAGAATAATAATATAATATCGGCCCTGTAGTATATACTGTCCCACTGTTGGGCACGGGCCTCCTCTACTACTGAAAGGGATTAGGCCTTAGTCCACTACGCTGGCCTAGTGTGGATTGGTAGACTTCACACACCCTCGAAATTCCTATAACGAACTTCTCAGGTATGCAGGTTTCCTCACGATGTTTTCCTTCACCGTTCAGATGTAAAGAATAAATTACAGTATAATCCGTTTATTATGACTCTGCCTATATTGACCAACCTCTTATTATGACGTAATTACACTACGAAGTTTGGTTTTCATATAAGATTCTTTATAAAAAAAAGTCGAATATAATGACTTCCCTTACAGTGACATGTCGCTTATTGTGACCCTTTTTAATAAATTATGTCCGGTTATAATGACCGACATGATTCTTTACGCCCTCGGTAATGGTCCTTGATTCCCGACGACGTTCGGCACGTGGCTCGTTTTTGTTTTGAATCTCAGTGAGTAATTGACATAGCGATGTCTTCTATACACAATAGTATTAGAGACTGTTTTTACAATAAAAATAAAAAAACAAAAGCAGACAAAAATTACAGATTACTTACATTAAAAATACAACTTTTATGTACATACATAGGTATGTACTTATTACGTGCATTTTTTATTTTATAAGTTACTATATTTCTCTATTAAAGTACTTAAATACATGCATACTATTTACATATTTTTTTTTTTCACAAAACGCTTTGTATGACGTCCGCTTATTATGACGTGTTTGTCAATTCCCTTCGATGTCATTATAAACGGATTCGACTGTATTTTAATTCTAAAATCGTTGGAACAGCCTACATACCAGACACTTGTAACAGCAAAGGTATTTGGAATTCATTGTAGAACTGTGCGTCCCTTACACCCCATTCGAGGGCGTCGATAATCGTCTTCCCTTGCACGTTAAAGGTCTCTATCTGGTCGTAATAGGGCAGCAATTCGATCAGCTCACCGTGAGTTATAACTGCAAAACAAAACAGACCTTATTCTCTATTCCACACGGTATTACAGTGCGCAACGAGCACGTAACGCCCTGCGTCGCGTTTATGATTATTAAAACTGAGATACAGACTACAGTCTATTTAGGTTTAGGTTTTTTACTAAACATAAAGTAATGTTGCATATAAACATGGATAATGTTTGTTTATAGTAAAAAATACATTAAAATTGCATTTAAATAAATAATAGCAAAATGTTAATAAAAAAATCCATTCTAATTTCACGAATATAATGAACATAAGGCTAAGGCTAAAATAAGGCCCCTGGGTAAGTGTGAGTTGCTCAACCACCAAAGGATCCTTAAACATATTAGTCTCTATACATAGTGATTTTTACATTGCCTTAATAAATGAAACTATATCCTCGTCTTTACCTCCTTAACATTGTGCCAAAAATTAACCACAAATAAAAATTATTTTCACCAATAATTCTAGTTTTAGTTTTTTTTTATCACTTTGGAATTCAGTGTGAATATGGCGTGTGCGGGAATGTATTATTGCGTGCAAATGTGATGTTGCCGCTGCGACGAATCTTAGAGTAGTAATAGTGGCATAAGGGCATAATATTTTGTTGGAAATTTGCTTAATTAATTAATTCTACGGTTAGGGTCAAAACGCGATAAAATCCGAAAAATATTTTATTTCAATGTAATACCCAATAGTAACACCAGATGGCGTAAAAGGCAATAAGTTGTGGTAGCAGAATTTGCGTGGTATTTTATAGACTTATAAAAATACTCACTGCCGTCAGGTAAAGATGATGGTAAGTAGCTTTGTTGTGCGAATGCTATGTAGTCAAGGCTTGTTTGAACAGCATGCTTGGCCTGAAATGAGAACAATTGAAGTTAAAGACGTGTGTAGGTAGGCAAAAGTATTATAAATTAGAAATGCCTTTTTAACTAGTTAATAAATGCTATGGGTTATTCACGGCATCGTCTATGTAAGAAGAATTTCCCGTTATAGAGGTCCCTATGTTTGTAGCGATCCCTAGTTCCATTAGTTAAACACCAGCGCCATCTATTTCAAAAGTCGGTAAAAAAATATCCCATGGTAGCAAATTACAAATATGGAAGCATTTATGTTAATCTAGAACATGGTCTATCCATATAACAAACATCTAAATCCGTTCAACTGTTTCTGAATTTACTTGTAACAAATATCCCAACATTTTCACAAACATTCACATATATAATAGTATTAAGAGGTAAATATCAACATCCTCCAAAAACAAGCTGCAGTCTATACGTCTATTATATTGAGGAATGTGTTAGGGGACACGTTTTTTGTACACGGGGAGCAACAAGGAGACCGAATCACCACCTCCCTGAAGGTATCAGATGTTAACGTTTGGGTTTCTTATTTTAATAATAAAAACCATTTGGAAGCTTTAATTTTATTCAACATGACGCGTCTACATAGTTTTAGGGAGGCCAAAAAGAGAAAAAGGAAAAGCCACAGACAATGACTATCACAGAATAACATAGACAAAGAATAGGGATGTGTGTAAAATATTGCATTCCAACATCAGGGCGGGTGATAAATAAACTCGAGCAAACGAGCTCGAGGCAAATAACTTTTAAAGTTTAACTTAAAGGTAAATCCAATTATTGAGCATTAAGAACTAGTGGCCTTAGTCTAAACGAAGTTCTATAACCGTTCACATGTATCCTACGTTTAATCGTAAAATCCGAGCGATAATTCTGTCGCTCGGATATATCATTCCCCTACATCCTTTTGTTACCTCTTAGCGTTAAAAATTATAGCAATACATCTTGGCTACAGTTAGATTAACATAAAGCCACTTCATAGATAAAAATCAAACGCGCTTAGCCTCGAAGGGTTAAGTAGAGGTCCAACCATGACACCATCTTTTCGCCATCCTATCGCTATATTGGACAAAATTCCATATTCAGGGCAGATAACGAGACTCAAATACGAGACCTTAGAGCGGTGAGGAGCCACGCACAACACAAGTACGCCACCAAGTCAATCTAAAAATGCATACATAATAACATAACATCACGCATTTTTATCCCCGAAGGGGTATGCAGAGGCGCAACTAGGGCACCCACTTTTCGCCAAGTATGTTCCGTCCCATCATGTGATAGGGGGCGAGCCTATCGCCATATCGGGCACAAATTCCAGACTCCGGGCTGATACTGAGCAGAAAAACCCAAATATCACTTTGCCCGACCCGGGATTCGAACCCAGGACCTCAGAGCGCTATTGTACCGGACATGCAATACAACTACGCCACCGAGGCAGTCTAAAAAGTCAGTTTTGTCAATCTAAAAATATCAGTATTAGTTACTCACAACTGAATTTAAAGCGTCAGTCATCAAGTTACCAAGCGTGCATTCTCCACGCGAGCAATCCTCATGAGACAAGGGAGTCATCGACTCTCCTATCGGAGTCAGTTGTGCCAAATGTACAAACTCCGCGTATGGCCTCAGCAATTCTTTAATTCCAGTATCTGGAATAAAAAAATATGTTTTTATTCGTTTCTGGTCTCCTAGACTGGTAGTTACCAAAGTACAGTCAGCTTTGAAACTTGCGAAATATTCAGCAACTTCAGTGTTAGATTATACTTTAATTTACAAGATCTTATTTACACGGAAAAACGATACCGTCCTTAATATAATTGAAATAACGTCGGGAATAAATCGAAACCAGATAATGTTAAAAAAAACCTTAAATTTATTTTCACATACTTATAAGGAGCATCAACCTTATTTTATTTTGTTTTAAATTTAAACGCACTTGCAACATAAAATACCTATTTAATGTTTTAAATTTTCCACCATATAACAAAAATCCCGTTAATTTTATGTTCCAAAAACGAACATGATTTTAAATAGCATAATTTTAAAGCCTGACTAGGAAAATAAAAAACCTAGTGTTATAAAATATAAATCTATTTTTATACTGTCAATGTTAAGTTAGCTAAAAATCACACGTGGCACCCTCAAAACAGGTTTTTTTTCCTATCAGTCTATATACTCTATAATCTTAAAAGTACCTTCTGGAATCGATCGGTTAAGGTAGATCATTTCTCCATCCCATTTGACGTAATGGCCTTCGCTATCCAAATAAACTGTAACATTCCCAACGTATTTGCTAAACGCTGAAGCTTGCACCACCAAGACCTGAAGCAAGAAACATTTGTAAAATTTTCTTTTGGATAAAAATATTAAGAAAACTCGCCGTTTATTCCTCGTGAACGAGTTTTCCGGGATAAAAGTCCCGCTATATATTTTCCCAGGATAGAAAGCCGGTAATTTAATACGACGAAATTTTAAAGGCCGAAATATCCATGCATATTAATTATTTTTACGTTTTTCTTTCAACTGCGAGAACTAATCACTAACTAGACGTGAATTTAAATTCTTTACTTGTCAATACTTGTTTAGTTACCCAGATTAAAGGTGAAACAAAATGTATGAAAAATGGACCTTAAGCTATAACCTTAAACAATTCCTCCAAAAGTGGTCAACAACAAAAACATGTAATAACTAATTATTGTAGTGGAATCCAGTATAACTTTTACTACTATGCAGTCACTATAAACAAACATCTTAGCTTTAAAAGTAAGAAGTTACCTTATGATTTTTGTTGGCATCACTCTCAATAACAACAGGATAGGGTTGTGGCGATTTCTCTTCTCTATGAGAGTGTCCTCCGACAATGACGTCAACATCCTTACCAAACTCACGAGCTAAAAGCCTGAAATTATTATTAAACACGAACATAACAACTAACCAGGGAAAATGTCAGGTTCATGCAATGGACTACTTACAAATACTTATTAAGAAAACAAGAAAAAAAGCAACGACACTAGTACAATACAGAAATCTAAGTTAATTGGTGTTAGGTCTCTCATATGTGAGAGTCCACCTGGGTAGGTACTACCACAATGTCTATTTCTACCGCCAAGCAGCAGTGTTTAGTCACTGTTCTGTTCCGGTTAAAAGGGCATTGTAGCCAGTGTAACTACTAGACATAATAAGACTTAACATCTCTTGTCTCAAGATGCCGAGCGCAGTGGAATACCAAACAATACTATGTAATTTAAGGTGTTGAATGGTATTTCTACTGTTCATGGGCGGTCGTACCTTTCCATTAGGCGACCAGCAAGCTCGTCTCGTCATTCAAAGCAATAAAAAGAAATGTAAGCATGAACTAAGTATAAATAATAATAAATTTATATAATATTCATAAGAGAATGGAAGGAAAACTAAATAAACTTATAAAATAAAGTGCCTCCAAGAAATATACACAGAAGAAAATAAAATCTATTTTCACTCACACATCAGTGTCGTATCCACAATGAGATAACACTATGATAATGTCTACCCCTTCTCCATTAAGAACACGTAATTCTCGCTTTAGACTCGTTCTAGGGTCCAGGAACTTTACATTACCAACGTTGGAAAATAGCTGTAAAAAAATACAATGACATTTCTTTAAACTACTAATATGGTCCTAAATGTTATAATTTATTATATTATAAAACAAAATATCACCAGTGCAACGCATAAAACTAATTCGACCTTTTCCTTAAATGTCGCCGAATAAAATATTAGCAAATTTCGATTCATGAATCATTATACTATTACCTAAATGTTATCTAAATGACCTTCAGACTCATTGTGAAAATGCACGCTGGACCGGTGCATCGAAGACCAGGTTTTATTATTAGTTAAACAAATTGATGCATTTTAAACCAAACTAATTTGAATTTTATAAGTTTTGTTTTTATTTAAATTCGAGGAATATGATGTAAAAATACACGAATATCTATCTCTACACGGCGCAGGCGTAAAAGGCATTTTAACATATGGAATTAGCAAAGGCTTACCCAATGAGGATTCGAAACAAATTGTCATTATCTTTGTGCATATTCATTTTGGTTTTTAAATTAGAATATTTAAGGTGGTTTTAAACTTAATACTATATAAATAATATCAGCCCTGTATTATATACCGTCTTAATGCTAGGCACGGGCCTTCTCTACTACTGACAGGTTTCCTCTCGATGTCTTACTTCACCGTTAAAGTAAATAATTCACAAAAATACGCATATAACTTTAGAAAAGTCAGAAGTGCGTGCCCTTGGGTTTTGATTCGCCTTGACAGTCCGTTACACTCCCAAATAGGCTATTGCCGCTTTTAGACTGGGACATTTTTATTTCCAAAGACTGCAGTAAAATTATTAATAAAGTATTTTAGATTTTAAATCAAATATTAAATGCTACAACGTCGCATACGAATCGATATTTTTCTTAAACTTCACTTCACACATCAGGTAGACTCAGATCACTTTACCAAACAAGAATAAAAAAGTAAAGAAGTAGTTCTCAAGTACCTCAGTATCGGTGGTAATCAATCCAATAATCCCAATCTTCCTGCCTTTCCTCTCAACTATTGTAGAAGGGTGGTACAATCCTTCTAGAACAGGCTCGAAAGTGGTATCCATGTTTGCAGCAAGGACTGGAGCATTTAAGGCTGATATGTAACCAGCTAATCCCATAGGACCATCATCAAAATCGTGGTTTCCAATAGCCTAAAAATTTAAACAACATGATCTTAAAAATCCTTATGGTATATTAAAAGCAGGTTTCTAATTTAAACAATAAAAAAAAACAACTAAAAGTCCCAAATCATGGCTCTTAAGATACAAAGCTAGGTGTGAGTGGAATACCAGGATTCTTCAGTATAACACCAAAACTAGAAACAAATATATAATTTTTGCTGGTAGTACGACATATTTTATATCCGCCCAGATAGCGATCACCGTACACAAGGTGTTAAAACCCGCCATAATGGCTCACGTAAGATTGTCGCGTTTCGGATTCAGCCTGTGTATATCCGGTTCCAAGAGGCCGGCACAATCGTGTCGATTGCCGCGGAGTAATCAACTCTTAATCAGTCGGCATTACAAACCACTTACCATCAGGTGCAGTGCGTCGACTTTACCGTATCAAAAATATGGATTTGTTAACCTAACCGAAGTACTAAGTGTAAAAATAAAGGATATTGTCATATTCATACATTTTAGTTCCTTTTTTGTCTTTTTACGGTATTTAATGGTTGTTGCTAAGTCATTTGATGCATTCTTAGCAAACTTATTTCCAGTTTTGTTAATAATAGGTATTATTAATTTAAATTAAATAAAACAAAAGACACTAAACTACATGGTTAGCTATAGACCACACATCGATCCAAATTTTTACTCCAAAAGTTATTAAACTAATTAATAAGTCGCTGTCTTATTTGAAATGTCCGTATGATAAGATGTCACAGCGTCCTGAGACATTACTACAGAAATTACATATTTACAGAAAAAATGCTAATATTCGCATTAAAAACATGCAAATCATGATATGGAAACAATATGAAGTATTTTACATTGATGTTTTGCTATTTCGCAGTACAATGAGTAACCATCACATAAGCTTAAAATGTTTGTATGACAATCTTCCCAATGTCCACTCTTTATAATCTTAGAACTATTTGAATAAAACAAATAAAATTATTATTGGTTTCTATGACAGCCAACTAATTTACGATTCTAAATTTGTTATATTTTAATTTGTAAATATAGGTCGCTGGAAATTTATTGCCAATAGCAATCAATTTATGTTACATCACCGGTTTATTTTTGATTTAAAACCTGATGAAAACGTGCCTAAGTCGCATAAAATATGAAGCCAATCCATCCAATTACGTGAGCCGGCATAATTGTAGCAACCGTTGTATATATGTCCTTCATAGGCAATATAATATACTCGTAGAGACCATGTTAAAATTATCTTCAACTGTATCGTACTATACATAAGATGGGGTAAAAAGGTATGCAAAGAATGAGGTCTACGGACAACAGATTTGAATTCAAATTAATTCGCATGCTATATCCGATTGATAAATATTACTCTAAAACTTTATTCCTGTTTAAAATAACCATTCAGTTTATCCACTTACGTAAGAATCACAAACACATCTCTATTTATCCCATTTACTCCACCAAGTTGAGTATATGCCGTACCAGAATGAAAATAGAATTCCAAGTAAAATTATATATTTAAGAACTTACGTGAGCATCATGAGGCAACAAATTCATGAACTCTTGTAGGACATTCCATTTAAAGAATGTGTACCAGTAGGTGCCCTGGAAGCTGTCTCCTGCATTCAGGAGTAGTGCATCAGGTTTCTCCCTCTTCAGTTGGGTAATTACGTGGTAAAGACGAGGGAATCCGCCGAGACATAGTGTATCGTTCGTGTGACAAATTGGAGATTCTTTGGAGGTTTCTTCAAACCTGAGAAGTTTGACTGCATTAATAGTAAAATAAATTCTAACCTAACCTAACCTAACTAGGCCAGTTTGGATAGAATAAAAACGGTGTAATATTTGCTTGCTTTTTGCGTCAACGCAGGCTTATAATAACATACTAAATATATTATAAGTAAATAAGATAAAAAAATCAGAATATTTCCTTAATCTTAAAGTAGCCTTAGCATTTACTGAATCCCAATTTTAGTAAATCATTGAACTAATTTATTACTTATATAACCTATTATGAATATTAATAAACATGAAACCATTGTTTCTCAAGGGTTCCGCTCCGTTTTGAAGATTTATAATGTAAAAGTATATTTTCTAATTTTCCAATGATTTGTTTTTGTTAATGTTTATAGGCGATGATTTATACTATCAAATCGAATAGGTTACCGCACTCGAGTATACAAAAAAAATAGTATTCTGAGTTTGAGATCAAACCTGTGACCTCTACGGCGGCAGTTTTACTTCCTGCTAGACAATCGAACTCACAAAATTTAGTAAAAACCGATTTATCAATTAGATAAACGTTATTTACATTATATAATAAAAAAAACTGTGTGTATACTTATGTACGCACGTAAGAACTTCTTTGGAATAACAAGAAAAAAATCTTTCTAAAAAATTTTGCCTTCGCGTTATTCTATGTATATAAAGAAAAGACACTTATAATAAAAAAAAAGTTATTTAATACATTGAAAGAAAAATTAAATAAATTTTATTTAAATATCATAAAATATAGTTTTTTTCGTACTTTAATGATAATTTGTATTTGTTATTAATTTATTTGTACACTTATTACATATTAAATAATAATGCAATAATTTAACTAATGACTAGTTAATTTCATAGTGTAGGTTTTCGTGACGGTTTGTGCGCGCATTTCAAAAATTAACTCTCATAATTTTTTAACACGCCAAATGAAGTATAACTTCAAAAATAAACAAATTAAAAATACCAGAAATAATACCTGGTAATTCCGGTAAGAATAAATTTTGTTCATTTGCATTCTATTTATTTGGTCTGAAATTAATTTCGAATCTATCACCTGATCCAAAAATCTACTAAAAATAAACTCACCTCGCATGAAAATCGTTGAAATGAATCAAATCTAATTCGTATAAATCACTCGATAAAACCCCATTGACTAACGCAAAATTTATTAAAAATATAACCCGAATCATTTTGAAAATTTTACGCTTAATAATAAACTGACGCGGCGGCACCTTGATTCGGTCTGACAGAATTCTAGGAAAAGCAATACATTCTAAAGATGCACAGTATGAAGCTAGATAACCTTTAAAAAAATATGTCATACATTATATTAACATCTATTATAATTAACGTCAGAGCTCCTCTTCATATAAATAAAAAACTTTTTGACGAATACCGCGTCCAAAAATCACAAAAAAACAAAAAATATTTAAACATTACATACACTGGTTACCAATTTAGGAGTTGGTGACTAATTAAAAATTTTAGTTATCGTAAATTTGTTCATGTACTTATGTTGCTTAAAACAAAACTTAAAAAAAATACAGTCGAATTGAGAACCTCCTTTTTTGAACTCGGTTAAAAATATTTGATTGATTTACGTTTTTTGTGTTCGCGGCTCCGTCCACATGAAAGTCGATGTTATCCTTCAAGTTCTCCCCCCCAAGCAAAACCGCGAGCGGATATAGAAGCTGCTGGAAATTTATAAAACATAAAACAAATAAAACATCATATTACTATAATATATCTTAACTTTGATAGTTATTTTTTTTTTATATCGTGGATCGTGTCATTTATATCACAATAAAAATGCCACTAAAGTTGTTAATTCCATGCATTTCCTTCTAAAGTACACATTACTCTATTTTCTAACCAACACTGTTAAGCAGACAATTTAATAAAAATCATTTTTAGTATAATAAAATTTTCAAAGAAAAAACCTAATATTTACAATGATTATGTTTGTTCTCCCGTGACCACGAAGGCTGCAAGTCTTCGAAACGGGAGAAAACTAAAATATTAAAACCGCGATAAAATCCGAACAATAGTTTAATTTTAATGCCTAATATTTATTTTTAGATAAATTTTTAGTAAATATGCTAAAATTACTAAATTCCCTATAATTCATGCATCAAAAATGTATGGAATGCCCAAGGCCGTTTGATGGGGGGAGTCTATGGGACTGCTATCATTATACCCCCGTTCAAAACAATAAAAAATATATAGTAAATGTTAGTCCAGAACATAATCTTATTGTGCACGAAATTTCATCCAAATCCGTTGAGTAATATCTGCGTTTATTTCTGACAAACATTCAAACATCTTCACAAACTTTCGCAATTATAGTATCAGTAAGATAACATTAATTAAACGAATAATTAATTCCATTCAATTTATTTAGAATTTAAAATGCGCTGCGTGTATTCATTATTGATATTCAAAATGTCTGTGTGTGGCAACCCGCGACATGCAATTTAGAGAAGGTCTAAACTCTCTTAGTAGAAGAGGATTTAGTAGTATATTATACTACTAAATGATTAGTAGTATAATATACTATTATCATTGGTAGGTCATTAGGAAGTAATTATTACAGTTTTTGTATATTATACTAAGCACCTATAATATACAAACGTACATATCGTTACTGTTGTAAACTCTTATTAGCTTTAGGTATAAACCTCTGTGATTTGATTGAAGCTATTGTTGTTTAATTATTGTATTTTTGTGTAAAAAAATAAAAACAAACACGGGGTTGGTATTATTATACTTAACATTCAAAAAGTATTTGGTGAATTAAAATTTTCGAACAAAATGACTCATTAGCTAATTTTTTTTAAGTATATTTGTTTTAAGTTCTCAGCATCACTCATACAAAACATTTTTCTTTTTTTTGTTTTATTTCTTTGAATGATGAGACCAGCGTGCCGTTCGCCTGATAGTAAGCGATACGACCGCCCATAAACAGAAGAACCACCATCAAAAACCTTAAATTACAAAGTGTTATTTAGTATTCCACTGTGCTCGCCGTCCTGAGACATGAGATGTTAAGTCTTATTATATGTAGTAGTTACACTGGCTACAATGGCCTTCAAACCGGAACACAACAGTGACTACACACTGCTGCTTAGCGTCAGAAGTAAATATTGCGGTGTTGCTTACCCAGGCAGACTTTCACATATAAGAGACGTACCACCAGTAAGACATACAGACAACTAAAGGGAACGGCATTAAGGAAATGAAGCGAAATCTTTGAGCCTTCGGTAATCTCAGTGATCGTACGAAACCTATCGGCAATACTTTGTTAAGACAATCCAGCATGATAGATCATGGAATAATGCGTTAACGTCAGCAAAATGGCACGCTAGCCGTATTTTTAGAAGCTATCTTTTCGAAATTTTTAGCGAATATAAAAAAATTACCTAGTATTTCTACAATATGTTATCTTTACTTTGGCTATTATTTTTTAAAAAATGCGGATATTGTTTGATTAATTTAATAATGATATACCCACTAAAATTGTAGCTCCTATGCATATCCTCTTAAAGTATACAATATCATTTTAATTTGCAACCAACACTATTAAACAATTAAAAAAACAAATAGTTTGCTAGTTCAAATAATTATAATAGACCTAATTTCTTTTTATTTTTAAATTATTTGTAAATCTTTACATGTTCCCGCCTATAACTCATGTAAATGTATGGAAAGAATACTTAAGGCCGTTTGCTCAGGGAAGGGCCTTAAGATAAATATGTAATCAATGTGACCTTATCCATGTTGGATATGTACTTACAGCGTGGTAACAGAGGGGCACTAATTCTATAATGGAGATCCCATATCAGGCCCAGCGTTGGACGTATATTTGAAAAGTGGAAAATAAGTACAAAATACCCGGGGCCGCCCCGTATGTGCAGGAGAAGGCACCTGTCAAATCCTTCGGGTGTAAAGGCGTGATATTTGTGTGTGTGTGCCAACTCCCTCAACATGCCAATGAGCATAGCGGTGCACCTAGCCGAAGAAGTGCCTCGTGGAGAGACTGCTGAATGACCTTGGACGGGATCAGAATCCTCAGTAATGAGGAGCCGACTGAAGAGAGAGACATACTGCAGATGATGATAATAATGATGATTTTGAAGCTACTGCTGATAATGATAGTACGGCTCTATCAAAAAAAAAAGTATCCAAAATAGTGGTATCATACTTACTTGCCTTTTCTTTATATAAAACTAGTTTTTGCCTGCGGCTCCCCTCGCGTTAAAAGGTTTTTCCTGGATAAATATGTTCCCAGGATAAAAACCCATATATAAACATAACACTCGGGGTAATGTAGCTACCTATTAGTGATTAAAAGAATAAAATCTGCTCAGTAGTTCTTGAGATTAGCGCGTTCAAACAAACAAATTAGATTTATAATAATAGCAAAGGTAAACATTTTCACACCGCTTCGTTACCACGATATGGATGACATAGCAACGTGTGAGCTGATTACCTGGTTAGACAACTAACATTATGCATGACCTAATAAATGAATAAATGAAAACAAAAAAATATAGAGGAAAACCTGCCAGTATTATATCGCGAAGGTTGGTTTAAATAAAAATATTGTGTGATTTTTACACAATAATCCTACCCCCCTCCCCGCTTCTCCTGGTAATTCGCGCTCAGTCTTCATACCGAATACACGCTGATGTACGGAGCTTCATTTGTCGCAGCCCTAGCCACACAGTCCAGTGTGTATACCTCATGGTTGTAACTACACATTGTGGCCTATGAGACCGCGCGGACATTTCATAGTCTTCTCCCTTCCACTCATCTTAAGAAGGTTCGTTTTATTTCCCCCACACTTTCCTTCCCCAGATAGCCTCTCTTTACTTTCCTCCAGGCTCCTGCAGTTGCTAAACAGGGGCATTTCAGTACCCCAACAGGTTTCAGATACCAGAATAGGCGTCTGGGCCAAGGATGACGACAAAAAACTATATAACTTGATGCAGTCAAAGGTAACATGCCCAGCATTTCTTCTGACGTAAAAAAATGCCGCTGATGTTTTTGCCTGTAGCACCCAGGTTCCCATTGCTGGCCCTAAGTTGCTAAGTCAAAATCTATATTATTTAGTGACCTCAATTTTACTTAGGCACAGCAAATTATTCCTAAAGGTAGGCAGGCACAGCAAATTGGTCCTAAAGGTAGGCAGGCACAGCAAATTGGTCCTAAAGGTAGGCAGAATAGGGTCCTCTCGCTGGTCGATACAATTATCCCAGGCTGTCTGAACCATAAGGCGACACAATTGCATTAAATATAACTGCTGTGGTGCATTTAGTATTCCGTTATACCTATAAACCAAACCAGTCAAACCAGCTCTTTAACATATGAAAAATACTTTTAGTTTGTATCTAATATGTAATAATTTGTAAGTTTAAATCATTTCCGTGTTCAGAGCAGGTTTTCTTATATAAACTTTTACTTCTAAGGCTCTTGTCCCACTACCAACGATGAGCGAGTAAGTAGAACTAAATCTAGCGCGCTAGCCAGCATCGGATCATTTCGTCAGTGGGTTATAGCGAGTGTACGAATGCAACGGACGATTACTCGCACTGTAGTAGAGAATGACAGCTGGGAGTCCTCGACGAATGTTCTCACCGCCAAGCGAACATCGCTTAGTGTTAGTATTACCATTAATAGCTCTTGTCGCTTACCGACAGACTAGTGGAGCGAGTTCTCGCCGGCAGTGTAGTCAGCGATCAACTCATCTCTTTTGTTTACGAGGATAGTATATCTATTGTACTTTTCTTGAGCGAGAAAATATATGAAAATTAATCGCTTCTTTGCTGTCGGTGAGACAAGTGCCTAAAGGTTGAGACAGCATTTTCTATACACGGCAATGACATGCTTCCAACGCAATTAAAACGCTTGATAATCGCCAATCTATGTATACATAAATATGTGTGCTGAAACCGAGGAAGAGCATATAAATTATAATTATTAAGCTTCACAGGCTAAAACCTAAGCATTAGTCATGTTTACATTTACAACATTAAATCCATCACGATATACTTGACCTCACATAATTTATTATAGAACTATAAGTTTGAAATGGCGTTTGCCAACGTCCATACCACGTTGAATACACCGGTTCTCGTCCGATCACCGACGTCAAGCAACTTCGGGCGCGGTCAGTACTTGGATGGGTGACCGCCTGGGAACACCGCGTGATGTTGGCTTTTTGCTTTATTTGTTTATAGTTTCTGAACACGACCTCACAAACGTGTATTTGTTTTTAAAAAAATAAAGGTCCTCACTGTATGCTTTTCCAAGAAAAAACTTCTTTTAAATATGATAATTAAGTATCAATATTTTAATATCTCAACCCAAAAGTGTCATTATAGTAATAAATAAAAAAAGAAACATAAAAAATAACAATTTTATTATTAAAATAAATTTAAATTAGCTATTATACTAGTTTAATTATTTATGACGATACGCCCGTCGAGCTCTACTTTAAGCGGAGAATGCGTCTTCACATAATCTTCTAGAACTTTCTCGTCACGGCCTATGACTTCCACGTTCCTCCTGTTGTCTCTTATCATCTGAAAAGAAGCAACGATTTCAATAAATGGGCCGGCAGGACAGTTAGCTTTTCATATAGTGTAAAATCTTCCGAGGCTCAAAGTCGCCTTATCGAACGTTAGACTAGGAATCTTAAGTTCATTTGCCCTAGATTTAATTTCGTATAATATTATTATCACTAAGTTTCAACTTATGTCAAGCAAAATAAGAATATATTATAGATTCTTCAAAAAAATCTGTTAGTAATAACAACAGTTTATAGGCAAAATCGGAGTATGAACTAGAGACGATCTCGCGTCTAAATCGACCACAGCCAGTCAGCCAGGATCAACTATAGAATCCATATGACACAGTGATAAAACTCAGCAAGACTCTGGAAGTAGAAACATTTAACTAGTATCGAAATTAGACAAAAATGGGCTTAGGGAAGAGTTTTACAACGGAGAATACAGTATTTAACTAAAGTGTTCTGTAGTTAGGAACTGCCTCGGTGGTGAAGTTGTAACTGGACGAGTACGACTACCACGCTTAGGTCCTTGGTTCGAATCTTATGTCGAGCAAAAAAAATAATTGACATTGGGTTTCCATATTAAAAATAACTCAGTCGCAGCTCGGAGTCGGTGGCGGTTAGATACCCCGTGCCTCAGAAAGCACGTAAAGTCCTTTGTCTTGCGTCTGATCTCTCTGCGGTCATGTCGGACTGAGGTCTCATCAGACTATGAGAGTGAAGAAACAGAGAGTGTACCTGTGTATTGCGTACACTTGTACACTATAATATCAGCGTACTTGGCTGATCTCCGTTGAAATTGGCCGCCTTTGCCGAATATCGGCTAGGAAGAGATTATCGTAGTTATTTTTCTGTAGTTAAGTTAGGTTAGGTTGGAATTCTCTGGAAGGAAAAATCTCACCGTAAACCCGTCGCCGCCGTCAGCCAAATATGCGGGTGCCGTCACCTTATAATACTTCTCCAACTCAATAGGAGTTTCATCTTTGCCTACGGTTATTAAAGTTGCTCGTTGACCTTCCGGTAGAGATACGTTGAAGGTTACTCGAAGACCTGGGTACAATATTTTATCAAAATATTTGGAGAATATTAATATTATCCACTTTACATTGACCTCACTAATAATTAATGAATATTAGAAAGTGGCCAATTTCATAACTATTAATTCTATACTGAACAGTATTATTAAATATCAAATTATAACTTGGCTGCTAATAGAAGTTAGACATTTAACAATTCTATTCGTACTGCTATAAATTTTGGTTTGAATTGTTTACAATGTTAGATTCATTGCTACGAGTGACAAGGTGGAATATTCCGAAAAGGAATCCAAAAAATATACAGATAATAATATACGTGAATACGAACTGCAAATCGTTCGAACGATTATTATCCATAAATTATTACGAAAGCGAAACTACCAAGAATCGGTGTGTATGGGCCCTTTGCTACTGATTGCTACTCTTCGAATATTATAAGACGATTAAATACAAAAGTCACATCAATCATGTTTCCAAATAAATGGTAATCAAACAAATTTGATGTCGCATAAATTAAGTATTTAATTCTGCAAATAACTTTTCTCTGTTGGTTAAAAAAATCTTGTAGGATTCTATTTTTCGCCTGATTTCAGATTTGTTATAATGATCGGGTTTGATGATGCTTACCAGAAACCTGCAACAACCATGGGCCTTTAAACTTGGAGTATGACCAGGGTTTGGACACTCCTCGTTCCAGAGCTTCCACTATGGCTTTACCAGGCAGCTCAAACGCGAAAAGGCGGTCATTAAATGGAAGCAACTCGAAAATATCACCTCGTGTTATTTCTGCAAAAATAATACATTTTCAAGATTATAGGAATATAATACTGCAAAATTTAAAAAGATATTGCCATACAATAATAATTACCTCCTGCTGGAATTGTGGATTTTATGTTACCTCTCTGGATTAACGATATAAATTCTTCGTCCGAATTCTTTTGTTTTCTTGCCTGAAAATTATTTGGAAAGTAAATAAAAATTCTATAAAGCACGACTTTTTTCCCGTTACGATTCAAATGTAAAACATATTTTAACATGGTTACACATTTCTCTTAGACAAGTTAATTAATTTTAACACCATCTAGCGCAAACTGATGGAACTACCAACATAAATCATCCGTACGTCATAAGGAAGCTATTAAACACATAATACTAACGTATTGAGCAAATCCATCAACTAGTAAATTTCCAAGAGTGCATTCTCCATACACACAATCTTCAAATCGCAGTGCAGTATTCGTAGAACCGATTGGGACATTCGCGGCCTCATGTACTATTTTCGCATAAGGTTCCAATCTCGCTTTAATTTCTTCATCTGCAATAATCATTTTATAAGAAAGGAAAGATACGTCAGAGTATGTATTATTTGTATTTCTACTGGTGGTAGGTCTCTCATATGCGAGAATCCACCAGTGTAGGTACCACCACAATGTTTATATCTACCACGGAGCAGCAGTGTGTAGTCCCGTTTGCTAAATAATAAGATATAATGACGAGACGAGCCATCCGTTCGCCTGATGGTAAGCGATACGACCGCTTATAAACAGTAGAATCACCATCCAACTCCTTGAATCACAAAGTATTGTTTGGTATTCCACTGCGCTCACCATCCTGAGACATGAGATGTTAACTCTTATTATGTTCAGTAGTAACACTGGCTACAATGTCCTTTAAACCGGAACACAAAAGTGAACACACACTGCTACTTGGCGGCAGAAATAGACTTTGCGGTGGTACCTACCCAGGCAGATTCTCACAATGAGAGACCTACCACCAATAAATAACAATAAAGGTAAAACAGTAAGATTACCTTCAGGAATAGATCGGTTCAGGAATATAGGTCCACCTTCCCATTTGACGTAGTCACCTTTGTAATCGAAGTATACTGACAAATTCCCCATGTATTTAGTAAATGCTGATGCTTGCACTATCAGAACCTGAAACAAAAGTTGAAATAAAACTTTTATACGGATTTTATCGCAGTATTTATAACATAACTCTCTCGTGACGTTTCGAAGGCTTTGCAGCCTTCTTTATCCTCCAGTCCATGCATTGACCCCCATTTCAATGTCTAACATTCGCGTTAACATAAGAAATCATCTAAGTTGTGGTTACCTACTAAGAAAATTATGTTATGAATACCGTAAAACCCTGGGTTTTTATCTAAAGGGCAATTCATATTTTAAGTTTTAGAAATTGAAACACATTAATCTTCTGTGATTTTATCTGACAATGCATATAACCCTATCAAAAATATTAAACTGTTGATGATAAAGTCGAAACTTTCAAATTATTTATGGAATATATTATTGCCCCTATTCCATACAAATATAGCTTCAAAAATCTGTCTTGAAAAACATCTGTATTTATACAATAATTTCCACATATTACGAGTACTATTGATAAATAAATTTTGCACGCGCAGGTGGTGAAATGTTTTTACAATAAGTAATCTTTTACAGATTTAAAAAAGACCTGTATCTCTTATGTCGGAAGGTTCAAACTCGTCTAAGCGACAGCAAACATAGCGGCTTCAGAAACAATAACTTGTGGGCTTTTACCTACACATCCGAATTAGATACTTATTATATATGCGCCCTGAAAGAACTGTACCAGATCAAAAAAACACCATATTGGCCCGCAAGTGTGTTGTTTCTAGGATCAGACTGTCTATATCCGATTTAAAACAGGCCGGCATTATTGTCGTCTGGCAAGAGAAAAATCTCATCAGTCAACTCTATCTGAACCTTGATCCATCCAGCATTATAGTCAATTTGCCGTGCTCGGATCAAAAAAATATCTAGTACCGAAGGTATATAATAAAACTGTTGATTATAATATACCTGATGTTTATTATCTTCTGCTGACTGTATGAAAATAGGATAAGGTCCCATCACGGTCTCTCCACTCGGCGCCGGTCCATTCCATAGCAAGGAATGGCTGTGTCCACCAATTATGATGTCAATATAATGGCCATAGCGACTAGCGAGTTGCCTGGAACGAGAAAAAAAATGATTTTTTTATTTATATTGAGTTAGAAAGAAAGAAATATTTTAATCGCATAATATACTGGGACACACATAAACATTTATAAGAAGTTATAAAAAAAAAAACACTTCAATACATAGTGGGTTCGTAAACAACGTGCATCTCATGATACTACCGAAAAGCTTCCAGATCAGCACTAAATGCCGGGCAAGCCGTGCCTGGCGCTGGTTTTCAACTGGAACCTTCAACAAATTACCAGCCCTGTATTATATACTGTCCTAAAGCCGTACATGGAGCTCTACTTCGACTAAAAGGGATTAAACCTTAGTCCACCAAGCTGGCCTAGTTTGTATTGACACACTTTACATACCCTAAAAAAGTATGCAGGTTTCCTCACAACGTTTTCCTTCACAGTTAAAGCAAGCGCTAATCTATACTATTATATAAAGCTGAAGAGTTTGTTTGTTTGTTTGTTTGTTTGTTTGTTTGAACGCGCTAATCTCAGGAACTACCGGTCCAATTCGAAAAATTATTTTTGCATTGGATAGCCCTTTGTTCGTGGAGTGCTAAAGGCTATATATCATCACGCTATACCCAATAGGAGCGGAGCAGTAATGGCTAATCTCAGGAACTACCGGTCCAAACTGAAAAATTCTTTTTGCGTTGGATAGTACTTGATTCGTGAAGTGATATTAGCTATATATCATCACGCTATACCCAATAGGAGCGGAGCAGTAATGGCTAATCTCAGGAACTACCGGTCCAAAAAGAAAAAATCTTTTTGTGTTTGATAGCCCTTTGTTTCTGGAGTGCTATAGGCTATATATCATCACGTTATGACCAATAGGAGCGGAGCAGTAACGAAACATGTTGCAAAAACGGGGAAAATTATTAGTTTTGAGAGCTTCCGTTGCCTTCGCTGCGTAAACGGTTAAAGTTATGCAACAATGATGTATGACGGGATTGTTCCACTTAAAATGTTCTAAAAAAACATATTATAAAACAAAGTCCCCCGCTGCATCTGTCTGCCTGAACGTGTTAAACTCAAAAATGTATTAAGATGAAATTTGGTATGGAGACAGTCTGAGACCCTGGGAAGAACATAGGCTCCCGGGAAACTACTACTTTTATAACGGAAAACTTTAGTCTGAAAAACTTATAACGCGGGCGGAGCCGCGGGCAAAAGCTAGTTTTATATAACTGTCAATTGTTTGAAATAACTGTCAGCGATTGACAGAAACAAAACAGCGCCCTGCAAATTTTTAGTTAAGACGGGACAACGTCTGTCGGGTCAGCTAGTTTACAAATAATACGCACATAACTTTATAAAAGTCAGAGGTGCATGCCCTTGGGTTTTGAACCTGCGGACATTTGTCTGAGTTCGTTCCACTCCCAACTAAACTATCGCCACTAACTATATTGAGTTAGGTATATGTTCATGTCTAGTAGCATACTGAGGAAACCTGCATGCCTGAGAAGTTCTCTATAGGAATTTCGAGGGTGTGTGAAGTCTACCAATCCGCACTAGGCCAGCGTGGTGGACTAAGGCCTAATCCCTCTCAGTAGTAGAGGAGGCCCGTGCCCAGCAATGGAACAGTATATAATAAAGGGCTGATATTATTATATAGTAGCATAGTACATGCTGTAGATCTGGACATCCTCAATTCGACTTCCATCTCGCACATTAGTGCCACTAACACGTTTTTTCTCAGAACATGGTTCCCAAACGAAGTTGATGTCAGTTCGTCGTTAAAAGCCAAATATTTTATGCAAATGCTTGAAAACCTAAATGAGGTAAAGCCAGGTTGAAGAAGTGTGATGACTGAAGAGACTTTCACCTAGTAAGAATATTTTATGTAGCTTTTCAGAGACATATTAATCCTGTATCGGATATTCTAGATAGATGGCCCATTCATGTTATAAACATAGTCTTACTTATAAACTTGTTTTACGTTAAGAGGTGGTTAAGAATTACTTAAATGGGTGTCAAAAACATCACCGGTTTTAAACCTTATTAAGAGGCAAGATGGCGGGTTTTGACTTACAGCTAATCGAATAAATTTGTGTTTTAACTAAGCATAGTTTTGTGAATATTTTATTAGTAAGACTGATAATGACAATATGCCTCTACCACTTTATAAGGTCGATGAACGAATCGCTGGGGAGCCTGTCTGCAATTTATAAATCAAGTCTCACAATGTATGATTGTATTCTGACCTCGTGTTAGTTAATAAAGACTTCCTACTGGAGTGGTTTACAAAAGTGAAATGTCGCTTGTAAATACGTAACTCGATTTTAAAAGGTTATGACGGAATGCAAGTCATTATGTTTATTAAAACTTTACAATTATCACTCTAATGTATTAAACGCTCTTTTAAACCGACTTCAAAAAAAGGAGGTTATCAATTCAACGTCAATGTTTTTTTTTAATGTTTGTTACCTCAGAACTCGCTCATTTATGAACCGATATGGAAAATACTTTTTACAGTATTAAACATCATATTCGTAATCATTAGAGAATACAATTTTAGACATTTTTTGACTACGTGCAACCAGAGAGAAATGAGAATAATATAAATAGTCGCCGCGTGATATAGCTCCTCTTCTGCCCGCCTACGTGCGCAGCCAAATATTTCCGGAATGATACTAAGATACCGGCGCGTAGCAAATGTTTTATTCTTTAGATAAAAATTGTGATAAGTATATATATTCTATGAGCTCCATTTAGATAAATTTGTCTATTCTCTCTTTCTCTAGAGTTAATATCTAAGCTTCTTTCCGTTATTGTAAATATTTTACGACACACCTACTTATCATTATATACAACATTACAAAAGTATAAAAACGATAAAAAAAAAATCAATTTCAACTGATTGCCATTTTTTCGATGTATACTTCTTAATTTGGTCTACAATCAGCGGTTTCAATAATAGTATATTTATAATTAGGTAATCCAATTGTTGGTTTTTTTTTTCTAATAAAATACTTGTCCACCTCGAGGCTACAATGGGACAGTAAAACTAATTTTTTCGATACTTCTTCTTAATTTGGTTCATAATCAGCGACTTTAATAACAGTAAGTATGTTGATAATTAGGCAATCTAAGCTTAATTGTTGTTTTTTTTTTGTTTGTAATTAAATACTTACTTGTCCACTTCCAGTCCACAATGCGACAGTAAAAGTACTATATCCACACCTTTTTCAGTCAATGCTTCAGCTTCTCTCCTGGTAGCTTCGAACGGGTCAGAAAACGTCACGTTACCAGGATTTGATAATATCTGTAAAGAATTAAACGAATATTTAAGAATTTGGAAAGTTTGTGTAAATATTGTTATAACATTTGTGGCCTAAAAAATTTCATCATGTAGGCGAACAAAGTTGCACTTATTTCAAACAATGTATAAAAATAGTTTTTATTACGAAATTACATTTAATTATACTGGTGGTAGGTCTCTCATATGTGAGAGTCCGCCTGGGTAGGTACAGTCAGCAACAGAAGTCGTTGAACATAATTTGTTTCCAATATTTCCTAATCATTATCATTTACCATAAGTTACTGATTAATTTAAATACAAAACAACTTGACATAATTGAACTACAAAAGTAGCTGAACGCCGTCAAACCATTCACTGCTAAACATTACTAGCAATTTTTTATAATCTGTAATAAATACAAATGTGGCTGAAATTAGCAAATTCTTTGTTTTATATACAAACTTTTTTCCGACAGTCCAGAATATCAATTAAATTGTTATTTTATAACATACTAGCTTTGGCTCGCTGCTCCGCCTGCGTGAAAAAGTTTTTTAAGGACTAAAGTCTTGCTTTATATTTACCCGGGATAGAAAGTAGCGTATAGCGCTTAAGAGTAATGTAGCTTCCTATTAGTGAAATATTTTCAAAATCGGTTAAGCAGTTCCTGAGTTTAGCGCATTCAAACAAACAAACTCTTCAGGTTTATATAATAGTATAATATATTGAAGTTAATAACCAGAATTATACATTTTTAAGTATGGACTAAACATCATAATACTTTAGTCAGTAATATTATAACATTAATAGGAATAGGTTAGTTACATTTTAAACATCCTATTTTATAGAGCACTGGCCGGTTTAAGAAACAAATGTGTAGATTCAAAATTATTCTGGCAGGAGATTCTCTTCGAAGGATTCAACGTAAACGTCAGTTTCTTTTTCATATTTTTTCAGCCAGTCCTTTACTTTGGTATCCATATTGAAATGATAACCTTAATCTGTACTCTTCTTTGGTAAGTGATTTATGGTCCGTTTCAATGTTCAGGTGTTTTGTAAATTAGTATCTGTTCATCGACTTTTGTTTCTGATCGTACCACCGCAATGTCTATTTCTGCCGCCAAGCAGCAGTGTGTAGTCACGTTGTGTTTCGGTTTGAAGGATATTGTACCCAGTGTAACTACTAAACATAATGAGACTCAACATCTCATGTCTCAGGATGTCGAGCGCAGTGGAATACCAAACAGTACTTTGTAATTCAAGGTGTTGGATGGTGTTTCTACTATTTATGGGCGGTCGTATCGGTTACCATTAGGCGAACGTCAAGCTCGTCTCGTCATTCAAAGCAATAAAAAAAATGTATTTAACTACGAACATTTTAAACTAAGGATAATATTAATAAAAACAAGCACAAGGTAAACAAAAGAAGCCATTTCAGGCTGCCAGGCAAGGGAAGTAAACTACTGTACTAATACAGTAGGTACCAATTATATTTTGTGTATGTATTTGGGTCTGTTTCTATGTAACTCTGGGGAATCCAGTCTAAGGTAAAAAGTGTAAGAAAAATCCACATAAAATATTGCCCAAACTAGAATTTGAACCGAGTGGCGTATATAATAATATTTTCACAAGATATTGTGTAGTCGCCCTATGGATTAGGAGCGTTTGGAGAATTCCACCACGGTATCCCCTGGCTGTCATAAAAGGCGACTAATAGGATAAATCGGGGGGTTGTCGGCGGGCAGCAGGGGGCCGTCCACCCTTAGTGTACGCTGTGCCCATTTCGCACATTGTAGTGACCCCCGGGATGGAAGGTCATCATCAAATCCAGGCGGCTCAACGCCGGGTCGTGAGACACGGAGACCCCAACATAATCGCCAGAGGCGGCCTTTGGGGGAGGCGAACCGCCTGGGGCCTCGCGCGGTGACTCGCAGGACCTTTTTTTACGTTCTTACCGACGAAACTGTTAAAACAGGGGAACGTTTGTACTCTGCCCAGGGCTTTGCCTGGGGCCTGGGCCTGGGGCCTCGCGTCGTTCAGGGCCGCCACTGATAATCGCCCAGTCGCCCCTCACGAAGGCTGGGCGGTAGTCATAAGCAATTTCCGCGAGCCAAAAAAAAGGTATTGTAGAGGACGAACCGCAATGAACCTCACGGAAAACGAAACTAATTTTTATTAGGACGGTAGCTCGCAAACACGCCGGGTCGCACTACCTTCGACCCCTTTATAAATATTTCTATACTACATTACTACTATAGATCCGTATATACCACCGATGATAATTATTTTAAACGAATTTTTTTACCTTGTTTTATCCTTTCACTCATTTTGTATGCAAGCTGTACGACTCGTATTAAAGCATTTAGTTTTTTGATGGAAACCTTGTATCAATCAAGCATCGATATTTTGTGTTATTTCTTTTAATAAATAAACGGTTGTCCATCTAATGGTTGTCTGATGAGATAGTCTCGAGCGATAAGACCGCCATTTGTACCACCGATGTTTAAACTATTGCCTAACTAACTAACTATTGTATAACTATTTTATTATTTGTTTGTTGTTAACACTTATGGTGTACAATAAAAAATTTAATAAATAAAATAAACATTGGAACAAGCAGACAAAATTAAATTAGTTATCCTAATTTACTATTTGTTCAACTTCGTGGGTATAATGCCTTTTAACCAATCGTCTACAATCTATTACTCGTCATTCGATAAAAATCTGACATAATGACGCATTGTGACGTCATAATGCTTTTACTAATTTACTAGTACCCTATTGTCATGGTGGCGTGAAGCGTAAAATGTACTAAATGATGATGTAATCAGCGGTTCAAATGGGTTAATTTCTTTGTTTCATCTTATCATTTAACGGTTGACTACGTACTAACTACGTAGGTGGAAGTTATGTAATCATTAACAAAATTGATTAAAACTGTATTACTAAATAGTACTAATGAATGAATTGAACCCCTCCTAGCAACTTCAACCACGGCGGTCAATCTCAACGGAGATCAGCCAGGTACGCAGAAGATATTATAGTGCACAAGTGTATGCGCACAAAGGTGCACTCTCTGTTCCTTCACTCTCATAGTCCGGTGAGACGGCAATTCGACATAACACGGAGAGTTTAGGCGCAGGACCAACAGATTTACGTGCTTTCTGAGGCACGAAGGTATAACACCGCTAACTTCCTTACTCGGGCTGCGGCTGGGTAATTTTTAAGATGGAAAATCCAGTCACAATTATTTTTAGCCCGATCTGGGATTCAACCCAAGTCCTAAGTGCCGTAATTGTACTTGTAGTACGAACGCATTATAACTACAGCAACGAGGCAGTCAAGAAATCTAGAGTGAGGAATTCAGTATTACGTTGTTTGCTTTTGAACTACATTTTGGTACCTGTTTACTGAAGTCCATTGTATTTGTTATTGATATAGCTTTAATGTATTTAACCATCTTCAAAAAAGGAGGGGACTAAACGGGATTCCCCCCCGAGACCGTAAAAGCTGAAAAGTCTTCGAATCGTCGGGAAAAAACTAAAATATTAAAACCGCGTTAAAATCCGAAATATAGTTTAATTTTAATGTCTAACATTCGCGTGAACATAAGAAATCATTAAAACCAACTGTATGTCTGTTTACAAATTCAATTTTCTTATAGTTCTTGAAATCTAAACGAAAATACTGATTACGAATAAAGTTTTGTTAGATACAAAAGTAAACAAAAAGCTGAATCTTCAACAGCTGTTATTTATACCAAAAATATTTTTAAAATTGTATAAGTATATCTCCAACTAAAGAATACCTACAATACTAGAAGAAAAGGAAACACTAGGCCTCGAAATTTTAAGCCTCCGGCCTTACCCATGGAATTACATAACTCACAGTTAAGTGACGCACTTAAGATAGTTCAGATGTAGATAAATCTCTTATCATAATACAGATGTGATCTCCACGCACCACACGTGTGAACGTGACATTTATCATAATGGGATTTTGATATTAGCATTACAATGATAACTCGAAGAACGAATTTTACGAGAAATTCCTTCAGAATGTCTTGAATAATAATAATATCAGCCCTGTGTTATACACTGTACTGCTGAGCACGGGCCTCCTCTACTACTGAGAGGGATTAGGCCTTAATCCACTACGCTGGCAAAGTACGTATTGGTAGACTTCAAACACCTTCAAAATTCCTATTGAGAACTTTTCAGGTATGCAGATTTCTTCACGATGTTTTCCTTCACCGTTAAAGCAAGTGATAATGTACTACATACAAAGAATACACAAATCATTTTAGAGAAATCAGAGGTGTGTCCCTTTGGGATTTCAACCTGCGAACATTCGTCTCGGCAGTCCGTTCCACACCCAACTAAGCTATCACCGCTGGCTTGAGTAATGCAACACACAAATAAAAACTGTTACCTATACTGAGTAATAAAAATGCCTATCGAGTCTATAAACCTTGGTCGCAAACGTATTATTCAGTTTAATGAAATTGAGGTAAATTCAATGAAACACCATCTGCACGTACACGTAGTATCTGGTTTGCCATAAATAACTAACAACGAAGTAATTTGACTAATTTTGAGAATCTAATTTTCATGCTCGTATATAGCTTCTAATCGACGGAATTTTTACAACGGTCACTAAGAAAAACTTTAATTAATGTTTCTTTTTAGATTTTGAATAAGGTAATATTCCAATGTAATATAAATAATAAACAAAGACAATTCCATTTGCAAAATGAAATTTTCCAAAAAGCAATCTCACCGAAGTATCCGTAGTAATCAATCCAATAATTCCAATCTTTCTTCCATTCCTCTCAACGATTATGTGAGGCTTGTAGAGTCCCTCCATGGGAGGATAGTTGGAGGAGTCCATGTTGGCTGCAACCACCGGAGCCTTGAGAGCTGCTAAATACGGAGCTAGACCCTCGGGGCCATCGTCGAACTCGTGATTTCCTATGGCCTGGAATGACTCATCTCTATGAGCAATCAGAGAATATGATATAACCTACTGTTGTCTATTTATGGATATAATAAACCTGGGGATTCAGAGGAAATATATCTATCTTCTTCATGAGCTGCACATGGAATACTTAAGATAAGTATTTTATAGCATAAACAGTAAACAAAAATCCAGTTCATTTGATATGACATTTGACCAGTTCTGGATTTGTAAATAGGCCGTATAAGCCGCGGCCTATGGGCGGCAGCCTCTTAGGGGCGGCAGATTTCAGAGCACGCTCACTCGATTTAAATAATCATACTTTTAGTTAACTTTAGTGCCTTCCATGACACAAACAAATGGAATATTATTAAGTATTTTTGAAACCTACATACATACATACATACATAAACCTACCTAAGTGGGGCGGCGGAAATAACGTGGCCTGTGGCCATGTGACGTATAACTCTATAAATACTCACATGAGCATCATGAGGAAGCAAGTTCATGAACTCCTGTGTGACATTCCATTTGAGATGCGTGTACCAGTAGGTCCCTTGGAAGCTGTCTCCGGCGTTCAGGACTATAGCGTTCGGCTTCTCTTTCAGCAAGGTGTTGATGTGGTGATACAGTCTAGGGAATCCTCCGAGACATAGGCTGTCGTTTGTCTTACATGTTGTTGTTTCTACCGAAGTTTCTTCAAACCTGTAATATGTATTTTTAACTCTTTATTATCTATATCTATACTATTATATAAAGCTGAAGAGTTTGTTTGTTTGTTTGTTTGAACGCGCTAATCTCAGGAACTACCAGTCCAAACTGAAAAATTCTTTTTGCGTTGAATAGCCCTTTGTTCGTGGAGTGCTATAGGCTATATATCATCACGCTATACCCAATAGGAGCGGAGCAGTAATGGCTAATCTCAGGAACTACCGGTCCAAACTGAAAAATTATTTTTGCGTTGGATAGCCCTTTGTTCGTGGAGTGCTATAGGCTATATATCATTACGCTATACCCAATAGGAGCGGAGCAGTAATGGCTAATCTCAGGTACTACCGGTCCAAACTGAAAAATTCTTTTTGCGTCAGATAGCCCTTTGTTCGTCGATTGCTATAGGCTATATATCATCACGCTATACCCAATAGGAGTGGAGCAGTTATGGCTAATCTCAGGAACTACCGATTCGAACTGAAAAATTATTTTTGTGTTGAATAGCCCTTTGTTTGTGGAGTGCTTTAAGTTATATATCATCACGCTATGACCAATAGGAGCGGAGCAGAAATGAAACATGTTGCAAATACGGGGACAATTTATTAGTTTTGAGAGCTTCCGTTGCGTGCGCTGCGTAAACGGTTAAAGTTATGCAACAATGATGTATGACGGGATTGTTCCTCTTAAAATGTTCTAAAAAAATATATTATAAAACAAAGTCCCCCGCTGCATCCGTCGGCCTGAACGTCTTAAACTCAGAAACTACCCAACGTATTAAGATGAAATTTGGTATGGAGACAGTTTGTAACCTTGGGAAGAACATAGGCTCCCGGGAAACTACTATTTTTATAATGGAAAACTAGCCTGAAAAACTTTATAACGCGGGCGGAGCCGCGAGCAAAAGCTATTCATTTATATATCGAAGCCATAAAAAAAACAATGCAAACACAGATATGCATTCTCAAAGAGTTAGGATGAGGCGCAACCAGAATACCCACTTTTTGTCATGAGTATTCCGTCGCATGATAGGGGGCGAACCTATCACCGTATTGGACATATAAAAAAAGAATCACTAGGGTATACAAGAATTACAAATGGCGGTCTTATCTATGGTTACTTTTAATTAACTTTTGCGTAGCTAGTCATTTCCCAGGGTGTATGCCTCAGAATAAAAAATGATTTCCGGGACACTAAAATTGCATGTTTGATCATTTTTGTCTCTGATACCATGTTTTTAACAAAATATTAAATGATTATTATAATTATTATAATAGACTTCCTCTACATCCCAGGAGACTGAATATCATATTATAAAGACAGGTGGATGGTTTTAGGTTCATAATTTTTTTTATATATACACAGCTAAATGATTCTACTGCACCTGATGGTAAGTGGCGTCCAGATTGGCCAGAGAAACTTATCCCTCTCCAATCGACACCCTGTTCGAAACCAATTACAGAAAGAAAGAAACACACAGTCTGATACCGAAAGAAAACTCGCGTGGATCACTATGGCCGGTTTTACATCTTGTGTACCGTGGTCGCTATCAGGGCGGATACATCCCACAGGGACGGCTTTAGGGGGAAACGAACCGGACAACCGCCCGGGGCCTCGCGGTTACAGGGGCCTCACATAGTGCCCTGAAGGAACTTCTGTTGCGATCTTACCGACAAAACTGTTACCGGGGAACTCATTTTTGCTTTCGCGTAGAGCCTAACTTTCTTTTTGGAAATGTTGAAAAGAAACACACACATGACGCATTTATCCCTGAAGATGTATGCAGAGGCGCAACCAGGGCACCCTCTTTTCGCCAAGTGCATCGTTAAGCGCCGCCACTGACATCCTACCATCAGCAAATTACAGATTCAATAGTTAGTTAGCGATAGTCTCGCCCCATCACAACATGGGACGGAAGACACTTGGTGAAAAGTGGGTACTTTGGATGCGTCTCTGCATACCCCTTCAGGAATAAATGCGTGATGAGTGTATACCTTTCAACTACGATAGATATGTATAAAAATATAACAGGTGTATTGTTTCATGCGTGCAGTTGTTTAATAACCACAAAGGGCTTGGTATCGTACGATCTAGCCGCGCATGCGTCATTTACTATTGAAATAACAGCAGGTCGGCAGTCGTCACAGCTATTTCGAACAGCATAGATTATGATATACTAGCGACCCGACCCGGCTTCGCACGGGTGCAATATTTCTCAACTATTTAATGGATGTTATTATACATATAAACTTTCCTCTTGAATCACTCTATCTATTAAAAAAACCGCATCAAAATCCGTTACGTAGTTTTAAAGATTTAAGCATACATAGATAGGGACAGAGAAAGCGACTTTGTTTTATACTATGTAGTGAAGTTAGTTAGGTATACCTATCAAATAGTGTATATGTCTTGATAGATACTGTCGCTGTTTAACCACCTATCACAATAAATAATTCCGTTCGCTTTTTTCGATCCATCGCTAAAATAATTAGTATAGGTAAAGTTTTATTTAACATAATTATAATTACAAATGAATTATTTCGGTTGGTTTTCGTTAGGTTGGTCGGTATATGTTTATTATCGGGACTCAGAACCGCTTTCAGGTGATTCTTGCTCATTCATCAAATAACATTTTAAAATTATTATCTGATTACAATTCATGGGAACATTTCACAAAACGTTAATATCGTTTTACAATCTATTCTATCAATTTAAGTTAATATACTTATTTAATTAAATTTTTGTTCAGTTTGTTAAATATGTAGTTTAATTAGCAAGAAATAAACGGTTTTTATTTACGGATCAAAGATAAGATTAGGGTCGTTTATTGAAAATGGCTATATATCGGTAAGCAACAGTGCTCCAAACACCTTGTATATGAATGGTAATTTCGTTGTTAAATTTAATATGGATCTTATTGTCTGATCTAGATCCGAACAAGAAGAGCATAAAAACCAAAAAGCCAACATCACGCGGTGTTCCCAGGCGGTAACCCATTCAAGTACTGACCGCGCCCGACGTTGCTTGACTTTGGTGATCGGACGAATTTTAACAAAATCACAAAATATATAAATTTTGAGGTAGGTCACTTAGTTCTAAGGGTGCGACATAATATTTCAAAGCATAGACTTTGTATTATGTTATGAATTAAATTAGTAAGATTTAATTGGTTATATCTAGGGAACAGAGGCGATCTATAATTATATAAATCAAGATTCATTAATTGCATAAATCTAGTTATATTGATTGATCGTACGAGAAATAAATGAATATAGAATAATTAAGCGCTATACATTATCGATCATGCAAGTAATGCAACAGATTACACAAATGTTTTGACATTTGGCGGGAGTTGAAGCGAAACGGTACCAAGGACTGCCTCTGATCTACTTCGCAAAGCCGTTATCAATAGGTCTAGTTTCGCTTATACGAAGTCAAAACTTACTGTTCATTTTTAGGTAATAGAATCTCAATCTAGAACAGTCTAGGAGAGGAACAAATTTCATCCAAATCCATTCAGCGGCTTCAATATTTTCTTCTAACAAATGTCCATATATCTTCACGAAGTAACTGCTTTGGAGGCATAGTAGTACTGCGGTACGAGTGCGCCCTAAAGTGTCGAGTTCAATTCGTGAGTTGAGTAGCGGTTTTACTTCTCAGTATTAGTCCGAAGCCTGGAACTTGTGCCTAATATAACGACAGAATCAACCCCTATCATATCATGGGTCATGTGCGTATGCGTGTGCGTGTGCGTGTGCGTGTGCGTGTGCGTGTGCGTGTGCGTGTGCGTGTGCGTGTGCGTGTGCGTGTGCGTGTGCGTGTGCGTGTGCGTGTGCGTGTGCGTGTGCGTGTGCGTGTGCGTGTGCGTGTGCGTGTGCGTGTGCGTGTGCGTGTGCGTGTGCGTGTGCGCGTGCATGCGTGCGTAAAGTTTTGGATTTATAAAAATAATAAAATAATAATAAGTAAAATTAACATATTTACGAAACTCAAATAGCTGTTAAGATATAAAATTAAGACCTATAACACAATGTTATGACAGTTGATTAAACATTATCACTTAATTACCAGAACAATGAAGGTAAATATGCTAATAAAGTAGACATAATAAAGATTTGTTCGCCCTTCTGTACGATTGTAATGTTTATTTCGTATTCATTGTCATATACGTTGCCTTCATTTATCTCGAAAGGGTTATCCTTATTTTTTTAATTTTAAACTGTCACTGCAATTTCCAATACAATGTGGATTTAAAGATGAACAAACGATAATCGACCAATATTTGATTATTTTTCATTCAAGTTCAGCCCCTTAAATATTGTAAAACATCACACGGAAATTTTAAAACTTAATAATAATTTAAACTATAAATTAACTAGTATAAGGGCGCAAAGTTATGGAATACAATCTAGTTTTATACCCCAGATCGACCTATTGTAAGCGGCCCGCATCCAGCGACCTCCTGCAACTTTTATGAGGTCATCTGTCCACTTAAAAAAAATTATACTCATACAAAGTTCCTTCATGATTCGTTAATTTCCGTAGAGTAATTTAAGGTTAACGCAGTTGGATACATATGTTTAGCAGTTTTTTTACCCGGTAATTTAGATATTACTGTAATAAATGAAACCAAATATTCGACTTAACCTCTGCTAATATTGTGCCTAAAATCGCGAATAATGAATTCACTATATTTTTTATAGTTTTGATTGTAATCTATTTAGCGTCTTAATTTAACGAATAAATAAACAGTAGATTCCGTGTCGTTTCATCACTATTGGCTGAGAGACTATCACGTGACTTGCGCGCCATCTCTCGATCAATTACAATCTTCACAATAAAACGACACGTACATTCGTTGTATTAGTTATACCACTTTCTATAGAGGCATATACGTATTGAACTGAACTGGAATTTTATACACGCATGCTAAGATATTTTTATTACATAGATACGTTGTCCGAGCTCAATACTGGCGAGAAGAAAGCAAGGTAATTGCCGGACATTCACTTAGTCAACCTCCAACCACTGTCGCGGCTAGTCGGCTTACTAACTTTTTGTATTTTTATACATATAATGCCTTCCTGTGTATTTAGAAGATGTATAAGTTATATTGTAACTGTGAAAGAAAAAAACATTGTATTTCATGCGCTAGTAATAAGTATACACTATTTAACTAATAAATGCATTTTATTCGACTGTCATGGCCGCGGCGGTCGACGCTCGGGCCGTATCTATGCGAGCTGCTAATACTGTACAAATATTAGAACTATAGTAAATAGTGCGCTGTTTTTATATGCAATTTTATCAGTCTATGATGCGTCTATTTGTAAAACGTCATTGCACGTATGAGTTTTGAATAAGGAGAGTTCCGGAGTACTTTTGTCATAGTTAGCTACTGGTAAGCTGAACTTAAACCACTTAAAAAAATATTCAGGATTGTTAGATGTGGCTTACGTGAACATCTGTATACGTGGTAAACAATTTTGTACCTTAAGCTGTATCTACTAACTAATTAGTGCTTACTACATTTGCTGGTGGTAGAATATATTTTATATCCGCCCGGATAGCGAGTATCGTACATAAAGTTAAAACACGCCATAGTGGCCCACGTAAGTGTCGCGTTCCGGGATCAATCTGTGTATATCGAGTTCCAACAGTCCGGCATAATTGTGTCGACTGCTGAGGGGTAATCATCTCTCGTCAATCGAGATTCTATTGGACCCCGCTCCAAACCATCAGGTGTTGTAGGGTCACTATGCCGTGCTTATATGTAAAAAATTATATTATATTTAGAATATATTGCACTTATGGTGCAGCCAATTGTTTACTGGTATGTAATAATATGGTCATGCTGTGACAGCCTGTAATTAAAACTGCACTGCAGCAATTATTTACTGTAATGTTACAAATAGTTATGTATGGTGTATGTTTTGTTGGTTGTCCAAATAAATAAATAAATAAAAATGGAGAGATTCCGGTACACTCTTAAAATATTAAAATTAAAATCTTCTGCCATCTCGTCCCAGTGTGCATAGGCTCTCATAATACGTGTCTTTGACATTTAAATGGCTGACATTCGCGACAATTATGAATCAGAAATAAAAATTATAAACCTATCTTATTTTTTTGTTTTTTCAGAATAAAACATCATCTTTCTATATTCAGACTTGACAATAATAATTAATTCTACAAAATAATTAAAACTTATCTTGATTAATTACTGACACATTTATTTATTTATTTGAAAAACAAAAAGAACAGTTCAAACATAATAAGAAGGTACTTACTGATTCTACAAAGCAATGTCATTTAGCATTTTTATTATGGCATTTTTATTGAAACATTGTTACATTTCGTGATTAAGTATTATTGAACATTAAACCGCTTTTTCAATGTCGGACAAGTTGTAATGCATATAAAGGTGATTTAGATCAACTCAAAATATTTTCTTAGCGTAGGGTTTATGAAGTCTAATATTTTATCAATAAAAAAATTATAAAGTTAGTTATAAATTTAAATAACAACGACACAAAAATTAAACAAACATCACGCCTAATCCCCGTGGAGGCAGGCAGAGATGCAGAGGATACTTTCCGCCAAGTGTGCTCTGTTCCATGATGTGATTGTGTTCTACTGTACTGTTAAAACAGTCCCACATTTCTAGTCACTAAGTAACAGTGACTAGAAATGTGGGACTGTTTTAAGAGATCTATATCTACTGCAGTGTAGATCTCGGGTTCGATTCCCGGGTCGGGCAAAGTGATATTGGGTTTTTCTACTCAGTATTGATCCAGTGTCTAGAATTTGTGCCCGATATGGCAATAGCCTCGACCCCTATCATATCATAGGACGGAATAGACACGGCGTAAAGCGCTTACAATAATTTCACCTCTGCCTACTCCTTCGATGATAAAACGCGTGACATGTGTGGAATGATTTACCCAACGAAGATATTATATTGCCTTTGTTGAATTTGAAGCGTAAACACAATTCTTTCCAATTCCTTTATGAAAATGGATCACATACACACTACCGCTTACGACAAAAATAGACCCATCTATGCAAAACTAGCTTAAAGAGAGATAAAACCAGTTTAAAAATTATTTTTAGTAATCAACGGCACATTATTATTTATAGATGTTTGAATGTTGAATAAAATTATCAGTTAATACATTAACATGCAAGATCATATTCTAATCGGTTAATACTATAAATATCTATCTATATCTATATATATAAAAATGAATCCCCATTTCCCTTGGTCACGCAATCACGCGTGAACGGTTGGACCGATTTCACTATTATTTTTTTTGTTGTGTTTGTTATTATCAGGAGAAGGTGCTTATAACAGAAAAAAATCAAAAAATTGCGCGGAAAATAAGAAAATTTAAGAAAACTTAACGAAAATATTAATTTTATATAACTGTCAATTGTTTGAAATATCTGTCAGCGATTGACAGAATGCGTGCTGCAAATTCATAGTTCAGACGGGACATCTGTCGGGTCAGCAAGTACTATAAATAATATATAAACAGAAACGTTAACCTCCCGTAAATACTGTATTAACCATACAAAACACAAACAAGCAATTAAAAATGTTATAATTTAATTAGACTTAACATCTCATGTCAGGATGGCGAGCGCAATGGAATACCAAACAATACTTTGTAATTCAAGGTTTGGATAGTGTTTCTTCTGTTTATGGGCGGTCGTATCGCAAACAGCAAGCTCGTCTCCTCATTTAAAGCAATAAAAAAACACGTTTTAAATCGGAAGTGTTGCTGCTTTGTGGTAGAAATAACTGAAGCTTCTTATAAGTTGACGAAATCGAAAAATAATACCAACTTATAAGGGATAAAATTAAAATTATGACAAGAACAATGGAAGCTGAGACGTATACCTACTTAGGGTTGAAAGACTACCCAGACAAGGTCTATAGGATCCAGAATCCAGGTATACTTCTGAATTTTCGAAGTTGGCTTATTGTTTATTTATTATAATCAGGTCTTTTTTATTTTATTTCAATAGGCTAATATTATTTTTTGTCACTTCTTTTTTGAGGGCACGCTATATCAAAAGTTGTAAGTTCATCCATTTTTTTACACCCGCCAATTTTATTGATATTTTTGAAATTTCCTTTGAAGCCACCTCGTGTCCAAAAAAAGTGTTGATCTTTAACGGTATTTATTTATTTTATTTTATTTGCATAGAAAAGCATCGTGAGGAAACCTGCGTTACAATTTTCCATAAGAATTCTGATTGTATGTTTGGCAACCCGTACTCTAGCGTGGCGGATTTAACCAGAAACATTCCTTGTAATAAAGAAGCGCCGTGTAGTTAACAGTGTATAATAAGTTTTATTCTAAAAAAAAGTGTTGACTTTACTTTTTAAAATTAAATCTTTCCCTTTAAAAAAAACGTTTTTTGCCCTTACACTTTAACCAGCATACGGGTCGCAACATCAAACTCGTCAGTTGCCAGACAATCAAGCAATGATAAGGATTCTAAACAGCCAAATAATCATAACATTGACGCAACACTATCTATTTTCCCTCCTATAACAACTATAGCTTCGCCGGACGTATTTTTGAATCATTATTTTTTTATTAATGAATAAACTGATATTCCTTTCGGGATGCGAGTCCAGAACTTATCAGTGTATAGTCCAAAAACACCGGCACACTAATGCAACATAAAGCAAATTATCGTAAAATTCAACAAATCACTCACCGAGCATGGAAATCATTGTAATGTATAATGTCAAGTCTTTGCAATCCTTCGAAAGGTAGCGCAAAACCATTCACGTAAGTCAACAAACTTATTAATATTATATACATTTTTGGTATTTTTATAGCATAACGACGCGGACGTACACTCTATGCCGCGGTCGCGTGGTAACTGACGAATCACGAACGACGAGCCACGAGTATATTGATAGCATGAATGGGATCATAATATTCTTTATTTTATAGTAATTTATTCATTGTTGAATAGAATATTCCCATTTTTAACAGCAGTTGTTACAGTGTTCAAGTACTAACTTGTGTGTCATTATTTTAGTTCTTCACAGCCTATAGAGATTCACAATATCAAGAATAATCTTGGTCAGTATTGGAAATTATAGTCAGAGGTGGGTCTGCCATCCTTCCGGAATTTCCCGGATTTGTCCTAGTTTGAAGGGCGTCGGAGGGCCATCGGGGGCTGTCCGGCAGATTTCAAAAATTGCCCGGGTGGTACCCGGTCACTATTGTTGTCAGGGGAAATTTTTTATAGATAAGCGATAAATTGAAATAAATCTTGGTTAAAATTTCAATCATAATAATCCGCATGTATAAATGAATAAAAATTATAACGATATTTTTATTTTTGTTAAAAAAAATATTTTTTTGAATGTGTCCGGGGAAAAACCCATATTTCGCTCAATCGTCGGTAATTTAGGTGATGGCAGCTCTAGTCAGGGAGCCCTATTCCGTCATTAGCATATCCTCTCTTTGCAATTATGCATGTTTTATTCGAACGACGACTTTATAGCCATGTGGGTAAAAGAGGCAAATTCCCTTATTTACATATACAGCTATCAAAGCTGATTTTCAATTACAACGCCCGTAATTGTAAGACGGTTTAGTTTCCATAGATAGTATGAAGCCCCCTCTATACTTGTAATTAACATAAGAATAGGTATTTGCATTTGAATCAGTTGTTAGTGATGTAATTTGTAATAATTTCAAATAGTTGAAGCAAAGGTATTCTGTTGTTAATATTTCAAATACTTATTGCTTCAAAATACATTTTAACATGTTTCGTATTTTAACATGCGAAATAGTATTCTGTAATTTGTATTTTAATTAAAACAAAATACATATTTCCTCTGAATTAGATATATATGCTCTATTAGCCTTCAATGTACAAAGAATAAGGAAGGTAAGATGTTTGTGCTGCAGGGAATTTACCCATATTAAAACCACAACAGCGATCATTGGCCATTTACATTCGTTTTCTATTATTTTATATGAGACAGTGGTAACAACTGCCCGAGACAGTCCTTTTATGATATAGACTATATAAAATGATGCCTATAGGGTGTAATTTGTATACATACAATATGCATGCGTAGACATATTTTTTATTTCTTTGTATGACGAGACGAGCTTGTTGTTCGCCTGATGGTAAGCGATACGACCGCCCATTAACAGTAGAAACACCATCCAACCCCATAAATTACAAAGTATTGCTTGGTATACCACTGCGCTCGCCATCCTAAAACATGAGATGTTGAGTCTTATTATGTCCAGTAGTTCACTGGCTACAATGTCCTTCATACAGTAACACAACTGCTGCTTGGCGGCAGAAATAGACATTACCGTGGTACCTACCCAGGAGGACTCTTACTTATGAGAGACCTACCACCAGTAAAATTACCACCACATTTTATCATAATATATATATTTTTGAACTCATTAAGAGGAACAATTCCGTCATACTTTATTGTTCTGTAACTTTAGCCGTTGACATAGCGCATGCAACGGAAACTCTCAAAAGGAATCCATTTTCCCAGTTTTTGCAACATTGTTCATTGATGCTCCGCTCCTATTAGTCATAGCTTGTTGTTATATATAGCCTATAGCATTCTTCTATCCATCACTAAAATATTTTTTAAATCGAACCAGTATCGACTGAAATTACCGCGTTCAAACAAACAAACAAACTCTTCAGGTTTAGATAATTGTATATAGATTTATAATTAGTCGTGAGTGTAGCAATACAGTGAAAGTTATTAGTTATTTTAATACTGATAATCTAAACTAGGCCATACAATTGCATAATTAGACACGTATATTACGAAATAAAATGACGTCAAATGCAAACGTCAGTAAGCAATCCATGCACACAACATTTTATAATATCCATTCAATACTTCAATGCAGATGTAATAAATCGGGCCGAAATAAATCGGAACGATAAATCGGATCGATATAAATCGGACCGACAAATCGGATATTGTATGACTCGTCATAATATCTAGTGGTGACCCTAACTTATGCGAGGTTTCGTGAAAATCTGCGGGACCTCTTTACTCAATTGTCGAAGGAGAATAATGTTTCTTTGTGCCTCCTTTCAAGCCCAATGTTCCTCGAAGCACGAGGCCCCGTTCGCGACCCCTTAAGGCCACCAGTCGCGAACGTAAGAACCAACAAAATGTTAGAACCTTCAAAGTTTAAGGATTTTTTCTTCAAATGATTTTTTTTTTAGTTTGTGAGTTAGGTAATTTTATCCCTCTGGAAATGCCTGTATACTTATTGTTGACTGGTTATATCTTTAATTTGGAATCCCTTAATACTGCGTCAAAAACATGCATGTTCGATGACGTGCTAACATATCGGAAACCCCCCATCTTGTCCCAAACACCCCACACGTTCCAATCACAACAAATATTGTGATCAAATACGCGATTGTGACCAAGTAAAAAAAAAGAAACAGTTTATTTACAAAAAAATCTGCTTTTACTATATCCATAGATCAAAAATAGTTAACAATAATTATTATCAATAGCGATTTCACACAAATATACAAATTACAAAGATTACTAAGTATTATTTTCAATATGTAGGTGTGAATTCAAGATTTTTTTATATCACACCAGTAGTTCCTGAGATTAGCGCTTTCTAACAAACTCTTCAGCTAATAGTATAGATGTATACAAATAATAATTAAATAAAATACTCTATATAGTTATACCATGACGTGAATTTTAGATGATCACAATCATTCATCTTTAAAAAGTTTATTATAATTACAACAAAATGCAAATATAGCAACAGTTAACCTCAAGGTTATCGTCATGTTATGATTTGCTAAACTATTTTAGAATTGTTATATCAACACGCGATAAACTTGCCAATATAGAGGTAATTGAAATGTAGTTATTAAACAAGTGCTATGAGAATATCTAGTTGACTATCATTGTAGCCAGTGTAACTACTGGACATAGTGAGACTTAACATCTCGTCTCAGGATGGCGAACGCAGTGGAATATCAAACAATACTTTGTAATTCAAGTTGTTGGATGGTGTTTCTACTGTTTATGGGCGGTCGTATCGCTTACCATCAGGCGAACGGCAAGCTCGTCTCGACATTCAAAGCAATAAAAAAAAAGATCGCCACCCTACTAGGCTGCCGATAGCCTCGTTGGGTATGAAACGGACTGCCGAGACGAATGTCCGCAGGTTCAAAACCAAAGGGCACTAACCTCTGACTTTTCTAAATCATGTGAGTATTCTTTGCGACTTATCATTCGCTTTAACGGTGAAGGAAAACATCGTGAGGAAACCTGCACACCTGAGAAGTACTCTGTAGGAATTTCGACGGTGTGTGAAGTCTACCAATCCGCACTAGGCCAGCGTGGTGGACTAAGGCCTAATCCCTCTCAGTAGTAGAGGAGGCCCGAGCCCAGCAGTGGGACAGTATATAATATAGGGCTGATGATGATGATGAAAAAAAAAGATATGTGGTAGGGCCACTCGGTTGACATTTTGTCTACAGTATGTCAGGTCGACAGAGGTCCTACTGCTACTACTTTTCTTTTAATTGTTATTTCTTTTTGTGTACTGGTGTTAGTGCGATATTTCTTTTCTTTTATAATTTCTTTATTTTATTTGTAACTAGCTTTTGCTCGCGGCTCCGCCCGCGTTATAAAGTTTTTCAGGCTAAAGTTTTCCATTATAAAAGTAGTAGTTTCCCGGGAGCCTATGTTCTTCCCAGGGTTTCAAACTCTCTCCATACCAAATTTTATCTTAATACGTTGGGTAGTTTTTGAGTTTAAGACGTTCAGGCAAACGGATGCAGCGGGGGACTTTGTTTTATAATATATTTTTTTAGAACTTTTTAAGAGGAATAATCCCGACATACATCATTGTTGCATAACTTTAACCGTTTACGCAGCGCACGCAACGGAAGCTCTCAAAACTAATAAATTGTCCCCGTATTTGTAACATGTTTCATTACTGCTCCGCTCCTATTGGTCATAGCGTGATGATATACAGCCTATAGCACCCCACAAATAAAGGGCTATCCAACACAAAACGAATTTTTCAGTTCAAACTGGTAGTTCCTAAGATTAGCCATTACTGCTCCACACCTATTGGTCATAGCGTGATGATATATAACTTAGAGCACTCCACGAACAAAGGGCTATCCAACGCAAAAAGAATTTTTCAGTTTGGACCTGGTAGTTCCAGAGATTAGCCATTGCTGCTCCGGTCCTATTGGGTATAGCGTGATGATATATAGCCTATAGCAATCCACAAATAAAGGGCTATCCAACGCAAAAAGAATTTTTCAGTTTGGACCGATAGTTCCTAAGATTAGTAAACAAATATAATGAGAAAGCTTCGAACTGCTAAGCTATCGGGAGTTCCACGTGTCATTGTGAGTCAACCATAAAAGATAGACATATGCTGTCGTGGGATATTTTTTACATAATTTTAAGGAGAACATTTCCGTCATACATGATTTCTATGTAGCTTTAACCATTAAGGTTGCACACGCGACGGAAACTTAAAAAATGCAGTAACTTCTCCCGTTTTCCCAACATTTCCCTTCACTGCTCTGCTCCTATTAATTGTAGCGTGATGAAAAGTATACTATAACCAGCACAGGAGTATGAAAAATAATTGTACCAAGTTTCGTTAAAATCCGTCGAATAGTTTTTGTTTCTATAACGGTTATACAGACAGACAGACAGACAGACAGACAGACAGACAGACAGACAAAAATTTTACTAATTGCATTTTTGGCATCAGTATCGATCCCTAATCACCCCTGATAGTTATTTTTGAAATATATTTCATGTACAGAATTGACCTCTCTACAGATTTATTATAAGTATAGATTTTTTTTGTCATGGAGTGCAACTAAATGATTTGTATTTGAATAAAATTCCACATTGAATTCTTAAATACATATATTTTATTTACAAAATGTACATAATAGAAGATCACAAAGGCGGCCAATATAACGTCACTTCATTGTGCGCAGACTCGGGCAGCCATTTTAGATATTCCTGCAGTAAATCTGAAACAAAAATAAAACAATAAACTTAAATAGGTTTTCTAAACTAAGTAATGCTAGCGGGTTCACCCGTGTCAAGGAGCTAGCAGAATGATGTAAAATGACATAATCAAATTTACTAGGACGCAGTTTATCTTTTTTCCAAATTTCATTCAAATTCGTCTAGCAGTTGCCGAGTTTACTTCTAACAAACATCCAAACTTACAAACTTACGCATTTATAATATTAGTAAAGTACAAAAAAGAAAAAAATACACATCACGCATTAATTCCTTAGGGGCAGGCAGAGGTGCAACCAGAGCACCCACTTTTCGCTAAGTGTTCTGCCTCATGATGTGATAGGGAACGAGCCTATCGCCATATCAGATATAAATTCCAGACTTCTGGATAATGCTGGGTGGAAAAATCCAATATCACTACCCGAAGCAAGAGTCGAACCTGCGACCTCAGAGTGCTGTACTGCGGTACAAATACGCCATCGACGCAGCCAGTTAGTAAGATATAAACTCCATTCTACCCAAAAACTATTTAAACGGCGTAAAGGTACACCGCTGTAGAGGAACAGATGGTTACGTTTCTCTATGAAAGAGATATTCAGTCAGGCCGATGTTGCTTGTGACCGGCCGCGGCCTTTCGACAGTTCCTATTCGGAGTATATAGTCGCACTCTTAATAAAATTAATGACCTATTTCAAAATTGTTAATTTGTCGTCGTCGGAAAACTAATTATTGTTTGCCACCTTTTTTTTAAGTTGCTATAAAATTGAGCTTATTGAAGATAAGTATAAATGAAACCTATAGAATGAAAAAAAAAGGGAAAAAACTAAAAGGTCGCAAACAGAACTTGGTTGTTTGACGATTCCCACAAAACATTTTGGAATGAGTCATTGTTTTATTAAGAGTGCGAATTATGCAGCGTGTCGCGCAAATTCTGCTGCCGCAAGCCAGTATCGTCTATCGCCATCTAGCGTGATTGTTGCGCGATATCAATACAATTATTATTCCAATATGACATCGATCACCTTGCAGTTCCGGTGATGTTGACGAGATGGCGGTATATACTAATTTTGCCGCCACATAATAAGAATACTTACAATTCTTCTCCACTTCCCAAACTTTCTTCAAAGCGTCTCTAGTGCCGACTCTTTTCGCAATCAAAGCCTTGAGTAACACCTCGGTCCTTGGTTGCAACTTGGCCCATGACTTGACCATTGTAGACGGAGGGGACATCAGAGAACTAGTATATTTACGTAGTTTAGGGAACACAACGCCCTCTAGCAGAAATCTCGCGAACCACCTGCAAAAAAAACTTGTATAAGAACAATGCGATTGAAATAGCGGTTAATGCGCTATTTTCAATAAACGATCCCAATCGCTTTTTTCGATCTATCTCAAAACGGACCAATCAGAACAAAGTATTTTTAACAAGCTTACAAATGAGTTATTTTGATTGGTTTATACTTGGAATCGAATTGAGTTTGGAATGTTTTATTGAAAGCGGCTGTAAATGCTTAAACAAACTCGCCGTACTTTCGGATGACCGTTTAAAGCTCCCACAACCCTTAAATATTGAATATAATTCAATCAAGACAAGAAAGGCAATCAAGATTATAATCAGCAATATGTCTACGTATTATTTGTGTTCGATTGGATTCTGTTACACCTATTATAAAGAAATGAAAATAATATATATGTCGCCGCAGCACCTCGTTATTCGTTGAATTGGTGAATTTCCGGGGCGATAGTGGCGCCATCTATCATTACATCGAGGAAGTATTAGAAGAGGAGGGAGGTCGACTGCTGTCAATATAAGGACCGGCCGAACAACGACGAGCAAGAATCTTGTAGAAGTTTTTGTACGAGTCTTATTTGGACGCTCGAACCGAGCACATTGTGTATTCCGCTAGTGTTACTATGCAGTAAATTGTTAGTGAAGTAAAGAAGTGTTTCAATAATTGAATAACTGTCTGGAAAATAAATATACACCGGTGATACTTTACCGGTCATGTAAAAAAATAACCAAGTAAAGAGTTTTCACTCCGACATATATAAACTTGAATTTTTATATTTAGGTCTTAAAAATAAACATTAAATATTATTGAATACTAGCTTTAGTTTTCCAGGATAAAATTCCCGCTATATATTTTCCCGGGATAGAAAGTAGCCTATAACCTTCCCAGGGTCTTAAACTATCTCCATACAAAATTTCATATAAATCCGTTGAGTAGATTTTGATAAAATCGATAACATACAGATAGACAGAAAAGAGAACTTTGTTTTATAATATAGGTTCAAAGTGTGGAATCGCCTTTCAATACTGGCCGTGTCCAGCAATACTGCCTTCTATTTGGCCTTTGACTCAACGGCCAATTGAAAGCTTCTGAAGAAGTTGATCGAAGCTCTTTGGTATCAACGCGTGCGCAGAATCGTCAATTGGAACAATAAGAGTCCACACGCCACATGTCAGTAACCTCATCACAATTATTAATATCAGTTTACATAAAACATTACCTGTATCTCTCAATTTTGTCTGGAAAATCGATTTCAACTAGCGGCAGTTCCCAGCCGGCCTTTCCGAAGGTGCCTTTGAAATGACACTTCACACGCCCAGATTTCTCGTCAAATCTCGGTTCGGGGTCTGTCAGTGGGTCACCTAAAGGCGAAAAAAAATATTGTTTCGACTGTCAAGGGGTAATCAAATCTCGTCTTTATTGTATCGACTGATGAGGGATAATCATTTCTCGTCAGTAACATTCTATTGGACCCCACTCCAAGGACGTCGCCAAGGGGGGGCAGGGAAGGGCAGCAACCCCCCCCCCCCAGAGGTTCTAAAACTCGAATGAATTCACCAATTCCATTCCTAATATTCCGTAGGCTCAATTACGCCCTACCCTATGTTATTGATAAAGCAGGGTAGAAGTTAGGGAGGAACTGGTTCTACAGCTGTCACTTTGCTCATTACCATTATTATTTCGTCATTACCATCAGAAACCCAGCTACTTATATAATAAAATCATTATTACAACTTACCTAAGTTACACATCTGCGGTACATAAATAGGCAGCTATTCGGGCTCTATGGCGGTCACATTGCTCATTACCATTATTATTTCGTCATTACCATCAGAAACCCAGCCACTTATATAATAAAATCAATATTACAACTTACCTAAGTTACTCATTTGTGGGACATAAATAAGCAGCCATTCGGACTCTATGGTGGTCACATTGCTCATTACCATAATTATTTCGTCATTACCAACAGAAACCCAGCTACTTATATAATAAAATCAATATTTCAACTTACCTAAGTTACACATCTGCGGTACATAAATAGGCAGCCATTCGGACTCTATGGTGGTCACATTGCTCATTACCATTATTTTTTCGTCATTACCATCAGAAACCCAGCTACTTATATAATATAATCAATATTACAACTTACCTAAGTTACACATCTGCGGTACATAAATAGGCAGCCATTCGGGTTCTATAGCGGTCACATTGCTCATTACCATTCTTATTTCATCATTACCATCAGAAACCCAGCTAGCTATATAATAAAATCAATATTACAACTTACCTAAGTTACTCATTTGTGGGACATAAATAGGCAGCCATTCGGGCTCTATAGCGGTCACATTGCTCATTACCATTCTTATTTCATCATTACCATCAGAAACCCAGCTAGCTATATAATAAAATCAATATTACAACTTACCTAAGTTACTCATTTGTGGGACATAAATAGGCAGCCATTCGGGTTCTATGGCGGTCACATTGCTCATTACCATTATTATTTCGTCATGACCATCAGAAACCCAGCTGCTTATATAATAAAATCAATATTACAACCTACCTAAGTTACACATCTGCGGTACATAAATAGGCAGCCATTCGGGTTCTATGGCGGTCACGTTGCTCATTACCATCTTCCGTCGTTCCTCGGCTCCGGTCTCGTACATTTGCTGGAATACCACCCACTCAGGTATCACCTTGCGTAATATAGACGCCGAGTGGAGATGCACCGGCTCTTCCAGCTCTCCGCAGTGATACGCGTATTTGTATTTCCGTTTGTCTTCGCCTGTAATTGCAATTATTATGTATTATGTTTTTCTGGGGGGGTGTATTTAAACAAAAAATCCGTATATATCCAAATCGAGATTTTGATTTAAGAATAAGATAAAAATGAATATGTGATATACATGGTCATTTTAAAACCTACAAGGCATACAAAATATGACTGAGTTATTTCACTTAATAATATTTTAAGTTCATTACCAAAATATCCATTCAATTAATGGTAATGATTGTAAGCGTCATACAAAAAATTTATAACAATATTTTTTTTGAATAAAAAATCCGTATATATCCAAATTGAGACTTTTATTTGAGAGGCAAATGAACGTGCTACATACAGAATCATTAAGGAATAAACTAAATATTAATCAAGAGTAATTTTAATGGTAGGACATGCCTAAGGCCACTTCTACTGCACGTAGGGAATTTATCGAAGCGGCAACATCATGCTTTCCTTAATAAATTCACTTACACACTCACCATATTCGGCCAAAACTACAATATAATCAGAAATCTAAAACTGGAATCTTTGACCAAGATATTTGTGCTTCATAAGTGATTTTTGGCACACTTAGCAGAGGTAAAGACGAATGTGTGATATCATTTAGCAATGTAAAAATGGCCCTGTATATATCGATGGCTGAAAACCTATTTGACTTAAACGACATTTTTGTTTCGAAAAAATTTAACTAGTTTAAAAAAAAACATAGAAAAAGGTGCTGATTTTAAGTAAATATGAAACTTAGTACTGTACTGTTGCAAACCGTCGGTAACGGTCGAAATTATGACAATATAGATGTAACAAGTTAAAACCATGAGCCATCAAATTATTTCAGAAGTTCTTCAATCAAACCTGCACACTCGCTTATCCTATTTTAAGAATTATCTTAAGCTAAAAATATTTTGTTATGCTGTTAACATATAAAATCGCCAAAAAGTTTAAGTAAGCTGATTAGGGGCCGTTAAGTATTACGTAACGCACTTTGGAGGGGAGGAGGGTCTTGTAAAACGTTACGATGCGTTACAGGGGCGAGTGGGGAGCTTCGTACACGTTATGTAACATTGGCTTTATTTTAAAACAATAACAAAGGTATTTTACCAACATTCCGGTACTTTGCCGCACTTTGCGTAATATAAGAGCGTTTACGTGCAGCGCGTGAAGTCAACTATAGGTAATTTTTCGCAAAATTCACTCACACAGAACCGTGCGTAGCTGTGTGCGTAGAGTTGGCGCGTCGGATATCTTTATAGTCAGACCAACCAACTTTGATCTTTTCGCTTTAATTATCTAATTGGAATGTAACTTATGATTTATGAATTTATGACGGCCCCTTACTTACTTTTCATTGATTGTAAGTTGCTTATAAAATCTGATTATATATTATAAGTAGTCATAGTTATTATAAGTAGTTTTTTACCTTCCTTAACTTCATCCATTCCAATCTTTTTGCCAACTTGGTCTCCAAGTCCGCTGAGCACCAACTGCCGAAGCAACCTCGCCTGGTTATCATCGGGCGGCTTCATCTCAGGGTCGATTTTAGCTTGCACCCCCGCTATACTTAGATTTATCTCTGATGTTAGCTGCTTGCGTATTTTACGGATTTCTTTTATGGCCTGAGAAATTTAAATAGATAACTACGAATAACTCATGCTAATAGGACTATGCTGCTAACCGTACATATTTCGTATACGCTGAGATTATTATATATTAAGTTATACCCACACACAAGAAAAAAAACACTTAGAACACAAAATGCCCATTGCCATTTTTTTTACATTTGTGAGACCAGCTTGTTGGTAAGCGATACGACGGCCTATAAACAGTAGAAACATTATCCAACAAGTTTAATTGTAAAGTATTGTTTGGTATTCCATTGCGCTCGCCATCCTGAGACGTGAGATATAGTCTCATTATATCCAGTAGTTACACTGGCAACAATTTCCTTCAAACCGGAACACAACAGTGACTACACACTGCTGCTTCGCGGCAGAAATAGACATTGCGGTGGTATCCAGGCGAACTCTCACATATGAGAGACCTACCAGTATTATAGTCACATTATAATACCATGTTATGTTTACTATCATCGATTTACGTAAATACTTTCAAGACGAAATTTCTATTTGCAATACATTCATTATGTATGTCAATCTAATGTACACTCACTAGTTATGACCCGTCAACATTCTCAATCCGTCTTGCAAGTCATTACCATACTCCCATACACATACCTTCTCTCTCAAGCCATATTTAGCACAGAAGAGATTCTCTTCTCCTTTGAGATGTGCAAACTCTGCTGCGCCAACAGCGCGAAGCAGTACCCCGGGGTCGCCCAGCAGCAACGTGTGACCTGTGGCGGGCCAACAGTCCGCCTTGCCTGACATTACCTGGTAATGACAAAAATATATCATTTAGTAATATCAAAATGACCCTGTATAGGATAATTTATCAATATTACAGATAAGTTTTTAATTTTGTTGAAATTAAAACTTTTTTGTAAAAATGAACTGGTCAATAATATTTTCTAATATCGAAAATTGTTTTTTTAAGGTCCAGGTGTTTTAATTTTAATTTACACAGATCAAAATATGATTTTCATAAAAAAAAACAATTGAACTATTTTGTTCGTAAAACTTGTTTTTTTTTATATAACTTGCTTGGGACTCTCATGATATTGTATTTTTTTATTAATAACATACCTCTGGAACAGTTAGAGCGGCCACTAATGCTATGGTGTAAGGCAGTAGGTTTTGTTGATGACTCAGCGCCAACATCTTGCCATAACGAGGCAGCAGTGGAAATGCGGACACCGCTTTTCCCAGTGGAGTTACTTTTAAAACCTATGAAGTAGAAAAACGTTGCTTAGTTATTTCGCTTCATTGACGTATATTCTATAGACACGAACATCCATATAAACTATTTGTTCAAAATCTGAACTAAAATGGCAGCCAAAAAGTTACTATTATCACCAATTTATTCACTTGAACAACAAATATTTTAACTCATTTGGCTAATATTTTTTATTCAAATCCAGGTTTACACTTAGACTCGTGTGTTTATATTATGAGCGCCACTCCGTACACAACCACAAGTATAATTAGCAACAGATTACAAAAAATATATATTTTTTTTAAAAAAAAAATGTTAACCTAACCTCTTCGTCAATCTTTTTCGCATACGCATTTTTCGGTTCGTGTTTTTCAAGCATCCCGAGTATCTCCAATCGCTTTTCTGCCAAACGCAGCTGCATTCTATCCGGCGCTGTTGGGAACGGGAAGTTTACCACCTGTCAAAAAAAAATGGGTAAAATAATTTCATTTCTTTTTTTTTTACACGTATTTTCTTTTTTATATTACCATAAAAGCTATTTATTTGATCTATAAACGAAACTATATATTTGCATTGCATCTAATGGTAGGTCCAATTAGAACCAACAGACGACTTTATTTCTAAGCTAAAATCATGCTGGCTTGTCTTAGTATCCAGTATGTGTCTTGTCTTAGTATCCAGTGTGTGGCTTCGGAACTTATATGTATACTTATAAATGCGAAAGTAAGTCTGTCTGTGTGTGTTACGCTTTCACGGCTAAATAATACGCTAATAAACTACTGAACTGATTTCGATGAAATTCGGTTGGGAAATAGTTTGACATCCTGGAAAAGTCATTGACTAAATTCTATACCAAGAAAAAAAAAATGCCGAACTTTTATTTCAAAAAATGTTATTCACACGATTGTAGCCACGAGCAAAAGCTAGTATATATTTTATCATCTACAGAAAAGTCATCTCCCAATCTAATACAAAATACATCTGACACACCATCACACCTTATCAATAGCCATGCACTTCATCATCAACACCAGGTCGTCGACCGGCCTGCGACACAAGTCGGGGGGGTGGTGGGGCGGACAGTCGTGCTGGAACACGGCGCTGCTGTAGAGGCGGTAGGCGTGGCCCGCGCCCACGCGCCCCGCCCTCCCCGCGCGCTGCCCCGCGCTCGCCTGCGACGTCCACACTACCCGCCATGCGCTTGCGCCGGTTATGTGGTCGTACACGCTGGGGACCAGATATTGTTTGAGTAGGTTTTGTACGGGACTTCACTTTCCGATTAACTGATTTATTCAAACAACAGGTAGGGAACGTTTCGTCTCAGAAAAGTATACAGCCGATAATTTATATGCCACTAACCACCATATTTAAAATTTGCTTATTGTAGTGTTTTCATAAAGAAAAAAATCTAGTAAAGGATATTTTATTTCGTTTTTACCTTAGTCAAATTTAAAAAAAAAATATATTTAAAGATTATTTTATTGGTGTTGACCCTAGTTTGATAAGACTATTGCTTACCGCCTTTTTTTCAATATCAATATCACTTGGGTTTTACCATAATCCAATTTAATTTTTTAACATATATTTTCCGTACATAATTTTTTTGGGGTTGACACTATCTAATAAGACAATACTTACCGCATCTTCTTCTTCCCAGTATCAACAACATATTTGATAGCAGGTATAGTGAGAGACGTCTCTGCGACATCAGTGCTGACGATGCAGAGCCGAGCTCCAGGCGGCGGCGGGTCGAACACTCTGGCCTGCTTCGCCGAACCGAGCATAGAGTACAGAGGCAGCACCCACAGAGGCTGGCGACACGACTTTATCTCTGGCGCTAGTGTGTCTTCTTCTGCGTCTGTGGAACACATTAAACAAATGTATCGATCAACATCTAACGTCGATAATTATTTCTTACATTACGCGAATGTTATACATTAAAATAAAACTATTTGCGGATTTTATCGCGGTTATTTATATCAGTAGTAACGGGATTAAGTTCGACCAACATTAAACTAATTAAGATAATAATGTCAACCCTGAATTACATACTGTCCCACCGCTGGACACGGGCCTCCTCTATTGCTAAGAGGGATTAGGGTCAGTCCACTATGCTAGCCTAATGCAGATTGGCAGACTTCACATACCAACAAAATTCTAATCTCTATCAGTCTTACTTATAAAAAATTCCCAAGACTATGATTAGTTAAAACACAAATTTACTCGATCAGCTATAAGTCAAAACCCTTTTGCCTCTTAATATGGTTTAAACTAGGAACCTGTGATGTATTTGACAGCTTTTTAAGCAATTCTTAACCACCTCTTAACGCTAAAACAAGTTTATAATTAACAATGCAACCCCCTTATTCATAGACGTTATTTATCTAAAAACGGAGCACTGCTGTGATAACAAGCCTGTTTCTCAGCTTTGTTTATCTGACAGCCAACTAGATTCAAGTTGTATCTCAATATTAGCCAATCACAACGGCGCTATGTCTACGCACTGCGAAGACGGTCAACCCGTCAGCACAGAGAAACAGACTTGTTATGCAAGCAAAGACAGAGCTTAGATAAATAACGTCTATGAATAAGGGGGTAAGTCTTTAACCGGTTAAAATTCGTGAAAAAATAATTCATTTTGTATTATTTTAGTTTTACCAGAATCACTCAAGTGCCCTTCGCTGTCATCATCATTTCCAACCAAATCCGCCTGACCGTCATCCTCGGGCATGTCATAATCGTCCAGATTTATTTTGGGCAGCGTTTTGGACTTCTGCTTGGCTTTCCTCCGTGCTTTACGTGCCCGCTTCATTTCTCTTTCAACCTAAAATATAGTGATTTTTGCTAAAACTTACTTCAATAAATCTATTAATGAAAATCAAGTATGCTTTTCATATATTAATATTTAGATTTGGAACTATCCCTATGCTTATGTTTTGAATTACTATGAAGCATTGACGTACATATATTCTATACACACGAAATTCCATATAAACTATTTGTTTATAATCTGAACTAAAATGGCAACCAAAACATCCCTGTTATAACCTATTTATTCCCTTGAACAACAAATTATTTTACTTATTTGACTAATATTTTCTATTCACATCCAGGTTTATACTTAGACTCGAATTCTTATATTATGCGCGCCACTCCGTACCCAACCACAAGCTTTTAATAATTATACTATACTATGTCAGTTTGAATAGATTGCAGTTCAATTTAATTGTACACAGTCAATGTTCGGAACGTCAAACCTTGTTTTCCATATTCCCAGTGACTTCAACGAGTTGCAGTGGTGAGTTGATCTCTATTCCTTTAAAGTCTAGACATTCTAACATGAAACAATAATCACCATTCTTAACATTTAAATACTAACTTTTGTTTTAAATTGATTAATTTGAATAAAACAATGCATCTCACTAGAGTCGCAAAATTAATTGGCACTGCAAGGGACCCACTGCACATGATGGTAAGTGGAGTGGGGTCCAATAGAATGTCGACTGACGAGAGACGATTACCAGTCGACACAATTATGCCGGCCTGTTAGAACCGGATATACACAGGTGATCCCAGAACGCGACACACTTACCTGGGCCGCTATAGCGTTTAACACCTTGTGTTTGGTGGTTGCTAACACCATATATCCTACCACAAGCAAAATAACATTACCTCATCATCATCAGACTCAATATCATCAGGTTCCGAATCTAAAGCCGCGTCCACATCGGTCGCATTCTTCTTAGTTATCAACTTTGTGTAGTCGACGTCTCTGCGGTAAGGGAACGACGCCCTTAGTTTACGTACAAGGTAATTCACCTGAAATTATACATTTTTAAAATAATGGGTAACTTAGGTTATTTTTCTGTGCTAAGTATGTTTGCTGTCTGATCAGGTAAACTATGATTATTCAGATGTAATGTGTGGAGCTAGGACCTGTTCCATTATGTTCTTGGCAGTCCATTCCACTTTTAGCGGCCTGATCATACTACATATTTATATATTTAAAAACATATCTTATAAAAAGGCTAGACAATGCTCTTTAAAAAGAGTTGGAATCAAGTAATTTCAGTATGTATACATTTTTTTGGCACAATGTTAACAGAGTTACAAATATTTGGTTTCATTTATTAATGCAATATCAAATATATTGTATTAAATTTTACCTCCTGCTGCCCCGTAACAAATATAAGTATTCCACCTTCAGGCAACCTTGTATGTATCTTAACCGTCTTCTTAAATGCTTCTTTTAAATAGTCACTGTATGTGTGTTTATTAAAATGTACCGTCACTGGAAACTGTCTCGAGTCAATCTGTGAAATAACATACGAGTTGATGCTTCATATAGCATAAATATATAGAAAACCAATTTAATTATATCCAATAAATAATAGGGTACCGGACTCATTTTTGTTCTTTACTATTATCAAGTATTTACATAACACAAATTATAACACAGAAGGAATTATTGAAATCCGATAAAAAATCAACAAGTTATAAGTCTTTGAATTTCGGTGGAAGTGATAATGAACAAGAAACAGAAAAGAGACGAAATACCCACATGTGACGTCATCGGGAATTACGACGCGTGCGAAAGAAAGAGATGAAGCGATATCCCCACATTGCGCCCACTTCTGCACTTCACAATATTTTAAATATGAATTACTGGCTCATTATTAAACCAATTTATATGCAGTTTTCGCAGGAGTGCTTATTTTTCGTACTATTAATCATTACATATAGAATAATGTACAAAATCAAGCACAGGCCGGTCCCCTATTATCATGAAATTCTCAACAATGTCTAATAACTCACTGATAAACACAGTATTGTCTACATTCTAAGTATTTTTTTTTCCTTAATCAGCCCTGTATTATAATACTGTCTTACTACTGGGCACGGGCCTTCTCTAAATTGAGAGGGATTAGGCCTTAGTTCACTATGCTGACCCGGTGTGGATTGGCAGTCTTAACATACTATCAAAATTCTTAAAGAGAATTTCTCAGATGTGTAGGTTTCCTCACAATGTTTTCCTTCACCATTAAAGCAAGCGATAATTCATAATCAAAACACACATATTATGTTTTAGATAGGTCAGAGGTGTGTGGCTGTCTTGGGGTTTGAACCTGGGACATTTGTCTCGACAGTTCGTTTCACACCCTATTAGATTATCGCTACTTTCATTACGTTACGTTTTGTTTATGTAATGGGCTTTTTTAAATGTAGTAATAAAAACAAAAATACCATATTTGTACAACATATCAGCCAGTAAGCCAGTTCAAGAAATAAACAGAAAGGAAAAAAAATAAACAAAAAAAAATTTTTTCTTTTCAGTTTTAACCATTTTCTATTAACCAAAATCTTACCTGAATAACAGGTGGTGGTTCCTTGAAAAGTCTAGTGTTTTCGGTAAAGTCTTCCACTCTTAACGTAGCAGACATTATAATTAGTCTCAAAGGACTACCTCTTTTACGTCTAAGCGGCACTATTCTAGACAGTAAGCCTAGAAGTATGTCTGTGTATACACTACGCTCGTGCGCTTCGTCTATTATGATTATAGAATACTTGCTTAGAAGAAAATCGGTTTGAATCTCTTTTAGGAGTACGCCTGAAAGTAATTTTGTTACAGTGATATTAATAAATCAAATATGATGTATATATTTTTATTTGTGGCTCAAGGTGATATTGGTATCGGGATTTGATTGTGGTTATGGTGTTATCCAAATTTTAACATGAGATACAAAAATAATAGTAACTTTATTTTACTTCAAATTTAATTTTATTTAAAAATAGACGAATAATTATGATGTTTTGAATTAATTTTACTATCAAAACAGGGCTTTATCCAGCAGGAACACGCTGGATGTAGACCGCTATCGACAAATTTTTCTGGAAATCTTTGGGAGGCATATGCTGCCGTGCTAAGCGCAAAAGCGGTATGTCAGGGAAACCTTATTTCGAGATAATCGAAGTTTTGTAAATATAGTTTTGTATGTAAAACTGAGATAAACTCTTTTAAGGTTTTTTTAACAAGTTCTAAATAAGATACCGTTATTTAAGTAAGTTCATTAGATAGGTATTTCTTTAAGTTATCTGACAACATAAAAATCAAGATATTGATTTTTTGGAGATACCGCTACTGAGCTTAGCAGGGCAGTATATTCAGCTGTAGACTTTATGTGGCTTATAATGAAAAATCATAAATCGCAATCAATCAAACCAAAAAAAAAACTCACCATCCGTCATAAACTTTATCTTTGTCTCCTTACTGACATTTCCCTCAAACCTCATCAGATACGACACTTCTTTGCTAGTCAGCCCTAATTCGTGACCCACTCTGGCGGCCATCGCGACCGTCGCCACTCGTCTCGGTTCCGTCACCGCTATCATCTTACTCTGAGCGTAGCCCGCTTCATATAAAAATTGGGGTACTTGTGTTGTTTTTCCACTACCTATAAGGAGAAATTTAGTTTAGTAATAAATATTTTAAGTGTTGACAATTAATATGCTTACATTCTTCTAGATTCTTGAAAAGGGAATTGTAGCTATGAAGTCAAAGAATAAAATATTAGAAAAATGTTGAGGATTAACATATGTTAAAAATCTGGTGAATATTTGTTCATTATAAGTTGATAATATTTGTACCTTATTAAAGTCATTCTTTATTTTGCTATGCAAAAAAACTCTTTTAATAATTAACATTTCATCACCAATCTCAAAAAATATTTAGAAAGTTTATGTTACCTGTTTCACCAGCGACAATAAGAAATTCATTTTCATTAATCAACTCCATAATTCTCTGCTCCTCCCCTAATATGGGAAGTTTTAATCTGGCAACCTGCACTTTTGGATCTCTTTTCACTTCAACATGTACCGTAGGATGGCTTAGTAGTGGCTTTTTATTTTTCACCTCTTTTTCTTTCTTCTTCTCTTTTTTATTTTCTTCTGATTCGTTTTTAACCTCTATCTTGATTTCCTTATCTTTTGATACATTCTCATCTTGTGACTTATCATCCTCAATAACGACAGCATTATCTAATGCAACTTCCTCCTTATTATCTTTCCCATCTTGGTCACTATCTGTATGTCCGTTTTCAGCTATTCCTTCTTCTTCATCTTCTGAAGACTCATCTTCAGACGATTCTTCTAATCCAACAACATTTGGATCATGCTTACTCTTTTTAATTTTTTCTGCTTTTTCTAATTTAAGCAGCCGCAAACGTTTTTTAGCGCCTAAAAGAGATACAGACTAATTATTTCCTTTATTAGTTAGCTATAGAACTTAGTTAAAAATAGGTATATTAATTCATAAACTTGTTTATTGAGTTGCCTTTTTTATGTATAATTAAAGTATTGTTACTCTTACGAACTACGTTTCAACATCATTGGGGAATTATATAAAACTTACACGTAATAAAAAAAAATGTATTTTAAATTAGAATTAGTTTCCATACCTGCAATACTACTAAACTTCTTACTCTCAGATGGTTCAATAATGTCTTGCTTTGGCAGTTCTAAATTAAACTCGTTCAGTTTACGTAAACCCATTGTTTGCACTGCAGAAATACCTGTCAAGTGTTTCACTTCATCTGGACTTGCTTGTACTTGAGACAAAGACTCAAGAAGTGCTGCTCTCTGAGAAAATAAGTATATATAATGAGCAAGGTTACGTGGTCAGTCATGCGAAAAAAAAAGAAGAAACAAAAAGGGCGCGAAACTGAACCGGCTGGCCAGCAGATCACTGTGTTACACTCTGGCTTGCAATTTGTTTAGGATTGGACGGACATTCACGATTGTTGCATTTTGCTATCTATATTTTTATGTTATTGCTCATTCGCTAATTTGTTAACTAATTTAATCAAAAATGATGTCTTTTAGTAAATAAATAAAGTTTTTGTTATAAGTATTAAAAAATATTCTATTTTTGAGTTAATTGTCAAACAAATAAATATTAAAAATGGTAATTTTTTTTATCTATACTAACATAGAAAGCTGAAAGGTTTGTTTGTTTGTTTGAATGCACAAATCTCAGGAACTACTAAACTGATTTTGAAATCTTCTCACTAATAAGAAGGTACATTACTCCTGAGTCCTATAGGCTACTTTTTATCCCAGGAAAATATTTATTCTGAAAAACCTTTTTCAAATAGACAAAGCCATTGGTAAGAGTCAGTTTAATATGGATAAATGTCGATGTATTATTTTTTTTTTCGAATGAAGGGCACACATCTCTAAATTTTTTAAATTTGTGTATGTATTTTTTATGAATTATCACTTGCTTTAAGGGTGAAGGAAAACATTGTGAGGAAACCTGTATACCTAAGAAGTTCTCTATAGAAATTTTGAGGGTGTGTTAAGTTAACCAATATGCACTACGCCTATATGAATTAACTCCTAATCCCTCTTAGTAGTAGATAGCCCCTGCCCAGCAGTGGGCCAGTATATACTACAGTGCTGATTTTATTGATTATTATATTAATAAAACTTACATTTTCTTTCTTTTTCTTCTTATCTACAATTTTCTCCAACCTCTTCCTTTGAGCTTTAGACAAAAATCTTGTTTTTTCCTTTTTCTCAGATACAATTTTAGTCTGTCTCTTTTTAGATGGCAGAGCCAGTAGGTTGCTTTTATCAGAAGCGCCATATTCACTGACTCCAAATTCTAATTTAATCTGAAATTATATGAAAATTATAATATTTGGTATGTTTCAAAAGTAAGTAATATTTGGTATCAAATAATTATGGAACTTTAGTATAGTTTTTGGCCTTAAATACAATAAAAATGTATGTAGCCAAAGCTAACATTATTCAAAACTGTTAAATAGCCATAAAATTAAATTAAAATGTGCAGAGTTACAGTTGCAAAAGAAAAGTAAACATTCATGGTTACAAACCTCGCTAGTCTGTGAATCGTCGATATTAGTCTTCACCACCTGCCGCGCTTTTGCATTATATTTATTTTTCCCCATATTGAATTACATCGAAGTTACTATTTTGAAATCTGAAAATCTCTACTGTAATCAAATAACAACGTGCTTTTGTTATGACATTTTCATTTGACAGACGAATATAGTTGTTTTAATTGTTCCACCAAGAACAAGCTAAGGCACAATAATCATGCTGCCAAGAAAATTCGTCAAACTTGAAGAGTGTTTTCACTTACGATTTTAGTTTTACCCTGGATTTTCGAATAACTATCGCAAAGATTCTCATGTAATTCAAATGTAAAATAATAGTATACCCAAAAATATTATAAATGTCAATATTAAGATATCAGCGTTTATCTCATAACTATTTAAAATTCGTATAACTATGTTAAATTAAAAGGAGACGGGCGAAATTGGGCTTGACTGTACACTTATGAAACATTTATCAATATTCTTCTTCTATTTTTATATCAGCCATTAAAAAACATTAGATTGTATTACAATGGGAAAATAAAATATGTTTTATTATGATTAAGTAACTGACTTCCGGTATCGGGAATATCAGGCTGTCTATTATTAATGTATATATCATTGTTATTCGCTTTCTGTACTTCTGCGCAAGTATGTGTTTTTGGTTTGATATTTTTATTTTAACGACTATGGCTTTTCGAGAATATTTTGACGATTGCTGCTTTAATGAACTACCCACGCTTATTCAACAACGGACTTTGATTTCTTGCTTGCTCGACTGAATTTTCTTGTTCTACCGGATTTCGAAAAGTAACGATGAACCATCAACACCATTGTGTTAATTGTGGCATAGCTACATGTCATTGTAACACTACAGGTATTCGTCCAATTTAAAACGAAATAGTTCTTTCACTAATATAAAAACAGTATAAAGTCATGCCCGTTTTCATGAAGGAGTAGATAAAAGAAGATAATATGCAACCTACACTTAGTTTCATCTTGCGATAAGTAAGTACCTTTATGTCGGTCTTCGTCGATCTCATGCGATAATTTCAATTCTCGTTATTATCTAAGCCAGTTGCTCATTAGTTAACACGGCAATCCAATGGACAATGATTAGGTGCTGTGAACATCTTGTGCTATCGGGTAAATACGAAGTTATTCACAGAAAAGTGTTTTTTTACGCTATATTCTATAGCGATTATTTCTTTACTCCCATTGGAGAGACAGATTTTTTTTTCTAATTTAGAAATGGTTCTATTATTCCTATAAAATAATGCATAAATTATCTCTGTAACACCAAGCCCAAGGTTTTATGAAGTTTCGCCCGTCTCCTTTAACCCTTAATTTGGTATCGTTCACTGTGATATACATTCACGAAAAAAAAATATTGAACGACTGTTTCCTACATTTCCGTTATTTTTATTTTACGTATAGTAAGTTTAAAGCATCTTGATACTAGAAAATATAATTCTACAAGTGGCAAAATAGTTTACTTGTCATTATCTAGTTAAGATGTCGGGTAGACGCGGGCACTCAATACTTCGCAAGGTAAATTTTATATTTTACATGGTATACATAACTATCCTAACTTTTCCATGCATTTGATTTATTAATCAATATCTGTACCTCGATTTGGTATGTTTTTCGTGTAGAATTATACTATTTTAGTAACATTTTTACCGGCAAACCTGTTTGTTCATTACAGTGAACATTGCCAAATACTCGCAATTTTTTTCAATTTAACATGTTCACTGTGATGAACATTGCTAAATTAGGGATGAGCTTTTATGAATAAATAGTTCGTTTTCATGTGGTGGGCTTTTGTTTGGTTTGTGTTTTTTTTGTTTGTTAACAGCATAAAATACAAGGTTGCATGGATAGAATATTGCCACTTGTTCCTGTTAAGCATGCACTTTCCGACACTAGTGATAAATCCTGTACTAACCGACTAATTAGTTACAGTACAATGGAATGATAATAAACCAGTGACTCTTATAAGCTCATTTGTTGGATCTGATCCTGTGGGGAAAATAAAAAGATATTGTAAATAGCAGAAACAAAAGGTAGAGGTTGATTGTCCGAAAAATTTTCACGAGCATAACAAATACATGGCGGATGTAGAGCTGGCTGATATGTTAATATCATTGTATAGACTACCATTTAAGACTAGAAGGTGGTATATTGCCATATTTGGTTAGTTACTAGATATATACATAAATAATGCTTGTCTATTGAATAAACGTAACTGTTTTAGGAATTGAGGAAAAAAAGGTCATTTAAAAATTTTCGTTATGAGATTTATATATGTTTGACAAAGAAATATAGATCAAATTCTCGCCAACAAGTACAGGAATGCAAGATTATAAAACCAAGATCAGCCAGACCTACAATTCTCGTACGATATGATAAGACAGGAAAGTTTCCGAGTATAAAAAAAAGACATGGCGCGATGTGAGTTTTCTCAAATAAATACAACTGTTCATTGCATTAAATGCAATTTAAAGCTCTGTTTCATAACAGGAAAAACTTCTCGTAATTGTTTTTTACATTTTCATAATAAATAATTTAAATTATTGATTAAAAAAGTTTTTTTATTTCACCTTTAAAAACAACACTAATTTGGCAATGTTTACCATGGTGAACATAAAAAAGCAGTTTTTGTTCTTTAAGGATTTCGCAGTGTTCATTGTGATGAACATTGATTTCCTGAAAACCTGTAAATGTTATATTTTTTTTTCTATTTTTCCTAAACTTATTTTTAATACATAACTTCAGATTTATATGTCATTTCATAAAATAAGATAAATCGATTCTCTGCCAAATTAAGGGTGAACTGTCAAATTACTCCGTCGCGTCGAATAAAAAAAATCGACTATAAAGTATATCAGTTTGCCAAGCGTTGTCACGTTTTCAATAGTATAGATCTAGTCTTACTTGTGGCATTAGAAAAATTGTTGAGAATGCTATTTTACAATTTTGTTGCTGGTAAGCCTCAAAACATAAATATTTTTTTTACTTACTGGGCTCAATGGACTTGTTTCCAGAGCCGTAATAAATAAATAAAAAAAAAACAATTTTTTACTTGGCAGTATGGTCTCTGATCTTAGCGTATACTCTGTCGAACAAATAAAAAAAATTACAGCTAAATGTCATTTTCACTTCAAAATATAAACATTGGTAATTATGCGAATTTCCTAAAATAAAGAAATCCCAACCTGGAAACCTTTGCCTGGTAAATGCAAAAGCAACCAAAACGCAATAGTTTTCAATTCTTTTAATAACTAAATTAAATTAGAATGAGTGAAGACATTATCCAAGAATTATCAAGGCGTTCAATTTTCCTAACCAAAAACGAAGAGGCGACTCTATCATGGAACAATTCAGTGATTGCAGCACGAACTGACCGCGGCAACCATTACCTCCAATTCACACACAACTTAGAATGTTTGGACAAGAATATCGACTTATTAGAGTTCTATACGCCCGTGCCTAAAGAAAGCCCTGCGACTGATTTGTTTTCGCACAAACTATTCCCGACAGCATGGCGTAATTCTGAGTTCACAGAAATGTTGATTACGCCTGAACTGTGGCCCCATGACCCGCAAATGGCCGAAGAACTGACTAACATCAGCGTCCTTGAATGGTCTCCTAAAGGATTCGTACAGAACTGCGAATGTGCTTTAGCAGTCTTAAACAACATTGGTGACATTAACTTCTACATTTTCATAAATAAGAGGTGGGCCCCAATTTTCAGTCTGGCGCCATATTTACGGCAACTATTACATGACAGTTATGATTCCCCACAGAATTTAAAAGAGTTGAAACAAGCTGTTTACACAGTAGATGCTTGCGGCATCTGTTGGTCACAAACTGTAAACCTTGATAGCTCCTGCTACTTCGTCACAGCACAGAAAAATGGAGCTTTAGTGTTCTGGTGTCTGAAATGTAACGAAGCCAATATAACCGCAAGAGTGTGTGGACTGATTAATGATAATACAGAAGAAATATGCAGTTTACAATGGATTCCGTTACACGATGACAAGTTTCTCCTAATTTGTTCAGATTTCTTTGGACGTATAATAGCATATGAATGTATTATTGACATGTCAGAAATTAAAGCTGTGAAGTCACACATACTATGGTCCCATAAAGACAGAATGATCGTTAAACAATTTTATTACATGGTACATGAGAATAAAATAGTACTTGCATGTAACAAACACCGACATCTCCTAGTTCAGATGTTTGATAAAGATTACAAACAAATATCACAGTATGTGAAAAACGTCAACGATAATCGCATAACTTCATTGATAGGAACAAATAATGGTATATATCTATCAACAGTCAATTGTGAAATATTTAAAATTGATATATGTATTACGGACAATAATTTAGATGTTTCAATAAATACGGTAGATTTTAAAGTACCATGTGAAACCTATGAATTGTATAGTCTAAGTTTCTCTAGCAATTGTGTTCTTTGGGCAATTGGTATGGTGAATAGAAAGGCAATGCATAGGAAAGAACCAGTGTTATTCGACATCATATTCGCATCTTCAGATAAACTTATGAATTCTGCAATATCAATACTTTTAGAGAACCCAACTAAGAAATTAACAGAATATTGGGATTGTATTGAGTTAATTAGATATAGAGCAATAAAGACAAACAGTATGCCTTCAATTGACTTTGAATCTTTATATGCAGAATCTGCTACAGATATATACAAGCTCAAAGTATATTTAATACTTGTAAAACTTTATACAACACTTAAAAGAGTTATTAAAATAAGTAATGGGCTGGTCTTGCCCGAGAGTTCAATAGAAACATTAAAGGAAAAAATCTTGTTGAACCAAGCTATTTCTGTTATAAATGAATATGAAAATAATCAGAAAAGTGAAAATGAATTGACCGTGTCGTTTGAAGCTGAATGCTTTCAAGGTGCAAAATCTTATATAGAATATTATTGTAAAAAATACAAAAAAAGTTTAGAGGAATTTATAGACTCTAATAGGTTTAGTAATATTGAATTTCAGCAAGAATATATTTGTCAATGTTGCGATGAAAAATTAGAAGGATTTTCGTGTAAAGACAAACATTTGAATATGATTTGTTCTTTGACGTTTACGCCGATCGAAATTGGGGAATATTTAGTGTGTAAAAGCTGTGGTGTTATCGCTAGAATGGAATTATTCTCAAAGCAACCAATGTGTGTGTTCTGTGATTTGTACTTACAGAAGTCTTATATAAATGTATGATTATGATACCTTTTTTATTTCTAAACTAGCCTTTGGTCGCGACTTTGTCTGCATGAAAGTTTTTCGGGGACAAAAGTAGCCTTAGTACCTCCCAGGGTCCTAAACTATCTTCTTACCAAATTTCATCTAAATCCTTATGGTCATTTTTCAATTTATCCCAGACACCTACATATGGCGGGGTGTTTTTTATTATGTTAGTATATTTAAATTCTAAATAGAAAAGATATCAACAAGCATTGCTATATAGGATATTTACAATACTTAACAATAGGAACATTATATTATAATCTGCTTAGATATCATTTTGAGGGTTCGACTAATAATACTGGTTAGTCACTTTATTCTTTTGATAAAATAAAAATAAAATAAATTATTTAAATACTAGGGAAAGTTTGCATAAATTTATTATTTTATGACATGAACAGTCACAATGAAAAGTATTTTAAAATATATTCAGAGATAGGATTATATGCATTTGCATATTTTGGTCAATTTCGGTTTATTTGCAGGTAATAGTTAAAGTCATGGGAAAGTGCATATTTTCGCTATATTACGTAATATTGTATTGCTACTTTTCATTAACAAAAAAAATAAATGAAATACAAATGAACGCGGAATATTTTAGGTATTTATGTTACCTGTCGAGCATTTTTTCGATCACCACTCTGTTTTAAATCAGTTATTTTTCATTAATTAATGTTGCATATGTTTATGTTCTTTGTGCATATTTCGGTCATTTTAAGTTGCATATAATCCGGTCTCTAGTAATATCAATAGAAGTAAAATAAAAAATCCCTTTTCATTGTCATAGATTGTCCATATCTTATCCTCTCCAAATGTGAGATCGGCTTACTATTTCAAGTAAGAGAAAGGTTTTGTCTTCCTATTTACTGGCTTGACGTCAACCATTATTTGGTATCATTTAAAAACACCTGTGTACCTATCTATAATGCCATAGTTTACTACCCACCATAAAGAAACTATAAAATGAATGAGCTTGTATTATAAAGTACGAATTACCATAGGTAAGGTTCAGTCGAACAATTTAATTGCCATGGCTTTTCTGGGCAAAGAATACAAGTTTGTCAGAGATGAAAATTTCGAGGCTTTCATTCAGTCTTTAGGTGAGTATTGTAGGTTATTGAACTTTATTTTATAATTTATACTTGCCTCAGTGGCATATCGCGGTGCTGCTGGGGTTTCAGGTTTGATCCCCGGTAACATATTGAGGTTTTCTACTCAGTATATCAGCATCATCAATTTGTCTACGATATAGCGTCCCATACTAGAATAGATGCACAAAACGAAAAGTAAGTGTGCTTGTTTCCAATGATTTCACATTAACATTTTTATTTTCATAGACGTATAACAAAGGTATTGTATTTAATTGGTGCTAGGTCTCTCATATGATAGAGTCCGCCTGGGTAGGTACCACCGCAATATCTATTTTTGCCGCCACACTGCAGTGTGTAGTCACTGTTGAACGAGATGTGAAAAGCGGAAGTGGGTGTGTTAGCATGCACAATTCATCTCTTTCCAGGTCTTCCTGAAGAAGAAAACAAGATATACAAGGACTACCATCCTAGTCAGAAGTTGACCCTGGACGGAGCCACCTACACCTTCACCGCTGCTACTCCTCAATCATCCGACACGTTATCTTTCAAGTCAGGTGTTGAATTCGATGAGAAAATTGATCATTCTAATGTGAGTGTATATTGGCCATACGTATAAAGCAAAGTCCCCCGCAGTCTATGTGAATACGATAAACTCAAAAACTACCGAACGGATGTCGATGTAAATTGAGACTCTGGGAAGGATAAAGGCTATTTTTTATCCCGGGAAAATATATACTTAGCAGAAATTTTATCCCGGTAAACTTTTTCGAAGGCGAAGCCGCGAGCAAAAGCTTGATTATAACAATTATTATAATTGTATTGAAATATAACTATTTATCGTGTTTATTATATTATTATTTTAAGACTAGTCTTCGACACGTCGGGAGAATATAATAATATTAGGTACAATATAAATAACCACAATAAAATCCGTACCTAAATAGTTTTATTTTGTTGTCTAATATTCATCCCTTAATATAATAATTGTGCCTATTATGGTCTCAATACGAATATAGAAAAGGCAGACGGCGAATGTACCTAAACCGTAATACCGTAGCTACTTAAAAGGTACGTACTAGTAGCACTCGCAAAATATTTTAGTCAAGGCACCTTATAATTGCTTTCAAAACCATGATATGGGTTTACTTATTCTCAATTACCTATTTACTGGTGGTAGGTCTCTCATACGAGAGTCCGCTTGGGTAGATACCACCGCAATCTCTTTCTGCCGCCAAGCAACAGTGTGTAGTCTTTTGTGTTCCGGTTTGAAAGGCATTGTTGGCAGTGTAACTACTGGACATAATAAGACTTAACATCTCATGTCTTAGGATAGCGAGCGCAGTGGAATACCAAACAGTACTTGGTAATTTGAGGTGTTTGATGATGTTTCTGCTGTGCTTGCTTCTGTATTGCTTACAAACAGGCGAACAGCTCGTTATTCAAAGCAATAATAATCCTTAGCTAAGTACTGATGCAAACTAGATTAAAATTTCTGTTTCCTAAAACCATTTCAGGCGAAGTCAACTGTCACAGTAGAAGATAATGTCATGACGCACGTCCAAAAGTTAGAGGATGGAAAAGTGTTCACCTTCCTCAGAGAGTTTAACGGAGATGAGTTAGTATTGGTATGTATGTTTTTTTTTTTTTTCCTATACTTAATGTTTAACATCTTAACTAATTATAACTCTAGTGCTATCAGCTAGGTGGTACATTGCCAAGTGATAGCGTGTGTTTGTGGTACACTGTGGGTGTCAGGGGGGAGTGGGTTTCCGCGATTTGATAATTGATTGGTCTGTATGTTGGCATGTACCTATGGGTAGAAGTAATCTTTATCTCCGTTTTACGCCATTTGCGGACCAACAACTAAGTTAGATTAACTGGCATAGCTAAGAAAAACATGGTACAGTCAGCCACAAAAGTGGTTAAACAAATAAAAAAATTCGAATCGCCTTTAAACGTTTGTGTCCTTGTTGACAATTGTTTTTGCTTTAGTAAAATTAATTCAAATAAAATAAACTCGAAGTTTATTTTAGTGAAGAAAATAATTTGGTTGCTGGCTGTACCTACTCGATTTACACAATAAAACAACAATTATAAGTAAATAACCAATTTAATTTCTTTCAGACAATTACAAATAATGCGTGGGACGGAGCAACTAAAATATATTACAAAGCGTAATATTAATTTAATAAATTTAATCTGATACATAAAATTTAAGATGATACTTCTGTTTTTCTCATTACCTACATAAACATTCCTAAACAACCTAAAAATTACTAATAAGGGCTTAAAAGACTGAAGACTACCTATCTAATAGGCAGTATATTAAAGTGAACATTTGCAGAGGAACAACATTGACGTATATAGACACTAATGTCCATACCAACTATTTGTTCAAAATCTGAACTAAAATGGCAACCAAAACGTCACTATTTATTCACTTGAACAATAAATAATATTACTTATTTGACTAATATTTTTTATTCACATCCAGGTTTACACTTAGACTCGAGTTCTTATATTATGAGCCCCACTCCGTACATTGCAATACAGTTGAGTCGAACACAGTGAGTTTACGGAACTCCAGATCTAGTACATAGTACGTATATATCGATGTACAATAATAAGTGTTAGCTTGCAAAAGTAAATTATTACAATATGACACTTCTAATGTTTCGCGTGCCACGCCATTTTCCACCTTAACTCCGACTGGCACCGATGAAATTTTGAAATTCTCGCGCATTACCAATCGATCATTACTGATGGTAGATTTCTCGTAAGCGTGGCCGTCTGGGTCGGTACTACCACAATGGCTATCCTGCCACCCAACACCAGTCGATATACTGTTCTATTCCGGTTTAAAGGCATTGAACATAGCATAACTACTGGGTATTAGGTTTCACATCATATTTCTTAGGGTGACGAGGGCAGTAGAGTACTACGCAGTATTGTGTAATTTAAAGTATTGTATGATGTAGTTACTGTCTAGGGATGGTCGTATCGCGTACTATCAGACGAGTGGCGTGTTCGTCTCACCCTTCAACTGAATAAATAAGAGAAAAGTTATAAATTACTTAAAATTATATATTTCATAACAATCAATAAATTACATAACAATAAAATTAAGCCTTGTAGTATCTGTATGCGACGAAGTCCGGCGAATTACTGGTTAAGGTCTGCAAAGAAAAAAGAATAATTAAAACATTCTGGGTCATGTATGGATATCTATTATAAGATTAAAGCAGTGTTTCCCAAAGTATTTTTTGCTATGCCACCCTGCTGTCTAAATAGAAATCCCCAAGCACCTCTCCTTTGCAATGTCAGGACTAGGAAGCCAGGGGGCTCACGAAGTATCTCCACTACTATTATAAAAATGAGTTTGTTTATTTGTTACGACTTTATTACTCAAACCGGTGATGAAATTTTCACTAGCAAGAAGTAAAAGTGCAATACACACAACAGTAGAAGAAACACTCACTAGAAGAGAGGAGAGAAAAAACGGAGAGCCTAAAGCTAAGCGAGAGTAACAAGAACTATGATCACTAACTATAGTGATGAGCGCAAGTATCAGCGAATTATATGTAGAATATAGATCCGTGGCGCATGTGTCAGCTGACTGACTACCTGCGGCCGGCCGGGCGCGTCTCGCTTCAACCGTTTCATGCCCATGTTCATAGGTTTACAATAGTATTCAGTTTTAATAACTTTATTATTTGTGCGGATAACACCGCCTCAGGAGGACACATGGGGTACAAAGTGAAAAAAGTTTCATCTAGAAAATAGTATTACACCTCAAGCAAATTGCATTACTAACTACTCCTTTGACAGGACATTATATTTACCATTTTGAGGAGGTCTTCGCTGAATTCTCTAATTACGGCGCCTTTTCCTTCGCTGCCCTTGACAACCTGTGTCATCGTATTACCGTTGACTGTGTACACGCTCTTGATCTGTAAGAAGAGGTAATGAGTGAATGTTTTTCAATATACTTACCGGAAAAGCTAAGGATATTTATCTGTGTAATAAAGTGAACTTTTGCAGAGGTAAATTACAAAGGCGTTAACTTGCAACAAAGTAAATACATAACATGATACGTTGTTCCGTCTCGCGTGCCACTCCATTTTCTAATTTTCTTTTCCATGGCAATTTTCAATACTCGCGCATTATCTGTGGAGTTGACACGCTCTAATTGGCTGAACGCGCATGTCGCTTCATCGGGAATAGAGAATAGCATCATTGCTTCGCTTCTGTTTTAATCTTATTTCTTGATAATTTAATTAAATTTTTTGTTATTCATAAAATGTTATAGTCTATCATATAATATCATATAAGTATTTATGACTAAAGAAACAAGACTACTATTTTTGCAATTACTATCAATTATAATGCAAAGTTTAGACTAATAAGTTCTTTCGTTTCTAATGTTCGTTTCTTCTTTGCTAAAAATTGCTTGTTGAAGTTAAATTTTGCAAGTTTTCTTGTTATCTAAACATCACTTGTAAGTTGTAGTAACACCTACCGGAACACCACCCAGGCCTACATCGTCGACCTCCACGCCAGACTCGAACAGGACTTCGTTGTTGCCCTCACTGGACCTAGTGATGTATCTGTACTTGTTTCCCTCCTTCTTCAACTGGGCGGTGGCCTTGAATGTCGCGTATTTCTTAATCACCTCCTCATCAGTGACACCTTGAAAGATTACACATTTTCATATATCCTATCTGTCTCTTCGATTTTTTTAAATCTTGGGTTTAATTTGAGGTTTTTACCTTTAGCAGACATGACAATTCCATCGTAGCTTGTTACAATTTAAATAAATAATTTAATTAAATAGCATAGTCTTCATGTTAGATAGGTTAATAAATATGTCGACTCACTGCTGAACTATTGGTCATAAAATTTTCTAGCGATCTCTGATTTTGGTTTAGATGAAATACTTTGAATCGGACCTACGTTCGGACTATGTAATTTTTCCAATAGCAAATGTTGTATAGTGTGTTCATAGAGAGAACAGATTTTTACATAGTAACCCCTCCTCGCCATTTGGTAATCATTTGTCATGTCTTATTGCTTTGTTATAAATGATCTTGCGTGTTGTTTTTAGGAATTTTTGTATAGAAACATACCGAAACTAAACAAAAGAGGTAATTAAGCACAGTAGCGACCTCAAATCCCACGACGGTTTTCTTCCTGAACAGACTATATGTCTTAAATTTTATTGCAGCAAATGCAGTGGGGTGAATTATTTTTTTAAAATTAAGTATGTATACTTTGCTGACAGAAAGTGTCCAGATCCAAGCCTAAGGTCTAGCTTAACATAATTCCTGCGTTAAATCCCGCAAACCAGATTCTTTTCCATACGAAAAAATAAAAAAGCAATTTTAATTAGGCACCGACTCCAAAATTGGTATCTAATATATACTTGTTATGTGAAATTATTTTTTGGTTTTGAGTGGTTTTTGAAGGCGGTTTAATTTTTTGTTAAAATTATTTTTATATATTACATTGATTCTAGAATGTACTAATTACAAATTATTTTAGCTAATTTATAGCTCAAATAAATTATGTGATCCCGTTTTTTTATGTACAATTCTGCGATTATTCTATCATTTGGACAAGTCTTTTCTAAACGTATTTTTGTTTTCTATTGGTGCTAACGCTTGGACAAATGCGTCTTGATGAGCAATTGTCAGTTGTCAAGATTTTAGGAAATAATAGTTCTTAGTTAATATAGAAAGGGCGAGCCTCATATAAATTTCCTTTCTGCCAATGTGTAAAAGCAAATATTCATCCATACATTTATGAAAAATGCTGTAGTGTGCGTTCATAATAACACAAAATGGTGCAAGATTTATATTTGTTGCACTATTTATGTAGTAGCTACATTGAATGTTATAGATTTTTTTGTTCGTGGTAAATGGCAATAAGGACATGGCGTGTCCTTCGTACGTAGTCTATGACTTCACTATCTGATTGACTAACGTGCCTCCTCATAAAGATAATATACATACCCACAAGCCTGAGGTACTCGTCGAAGTTCTCCTGCCTGTCGAACGTGTAAACTTTTCCTTCGTAGGCCATTGTGTGCGGTTTTTAGATGTCTGTCCACAAATTAATCAAATCTAAAAATAAGTCTTCCCTTTTATAGGTATTCTTATCTAAAATTGGGGTTTGGTGGGCTTGTTGATAAGATTACCTTCATGACTTGCAATGTTGGAGCTATATTCCGGTTTTGATCCGTGTTAAGGGAAATTGCATCCAATGTACAGGGCATTATGGAGGTAGATAAATTATATGCAAAACATCATGACGCAGCAATTTTGTCGTTTGCCAAAGAATGACGTACATAATGTACACGGCATTGATTATAAGCGGTGATTAAGTTACGTCACATCGTGACTGGTGTATATACAATAATCTTCTTTCTCTTCAGTATTTGGAAGTTCACTGCTGAACATACGCCTACCCCGAACATTTCCAGACCAACCTGTTAAAAGCGGTCTGCATCCAGTGGTCTCGTGTGACCTTTACGAGGTCCTCTGTCCATCATGTAGAAGGAAATCCAACGCTGCGCGACACAGTAGTAAAATCAACACCATGCATATTTCCGTAGTTATTTTTTTTTTTCAGTCAGTGTATTCTGCTGTATTTTAATTAGTAATTCTATAATAGCGGCGATAGCCTAGTTGGGTGTGGAACGGACTGGCAAGACGAATGTCCGCAGGTTCAAATCCCAAGGGCACACACCTCTAACTTTTCTTAAATCATGTGTGTATTCTTTGTGAATTTATCATTCGCTTTAAGGGTGAAGGAAAAACATCGTGAGGAAACCTGTACATCTGAGAAGACTCTCTATAGGAATTTCGAAGGTATGTGAAGTCTACCAATCCACACTAGGCCAACGTGGTGGACTAAGGCTTAATCCCTCTCAGTAGTAGAGGAGGTCCGTGCTCAGCAGTGGGCAAGTATATAATACAGGGCTGATATTATTATTATTATATATAATGAGGCCCTAAAACAGTCTAAAATATTTTTCAAATTTGTATTGTACTGTCATGACATTTGTAGGTCTATGTTTCATTCATAAAAAAAGCACGTCGCACGATGAGATAATGTTTTTAAACTGACTGAGTCAGCGTGACACTCGAAAATTAATAATAATTCGTCATTAATAAATCATTGATGATAATTATTTACTGGTATCGTTGATAATTATTGTATCAAATATTATACCTACTAGATAACATAATTAGTTTGCAACAACGCCGCCATGAGAATATTTTTCCTGAATAAAAGTCTACTTTATATTTTTTGGAATACAAATTCTTCCAGCGGTTATTTTCAAACATAAACCTCAAGGTAGGTTACTCGTTCTTGGATTTCGTTTACACTTTTTTTTAAGGAAACATTAACAGTAAACAGAGGACTAAAGCGAATTGTGTGTATGTCGCAGGGGTATTGTCAAAGCTGTGATGTTACAATTTAACTAGTCATATTATAATTAAACGGTAGATTGTCAATCGACTTCATTTCTTACAATTTAACGGCCTGGTTTTAGTATCATTGTAATGTCACGGGGACAATATAGTGATATTGTATGACAATTATACTTTGATATTTTCACTGGCCAACCATCCAAAAGGTATTTAACGTCTTGCCTAATTCTCACACTTAACATTTGAAATATAGGAATCTATTTGCTTAGTAATGTCCCAGAAAAGTAATTATAAAGTGATTTCTTCATGCAACAAAAGGATACATCACATTGTGAAGCTATTGTGAAAAGTTAGTTGCGGTACTGGGGTGACGAGAGGCAATGCCTTATTTTTTTTTGTTTGATTTACTCCTTAAGGAGAAGGTAAAGGCTCTCAGCCATACAGCCTAGTTTGTCTTCTTTTATACGTCTTCTTTATTACAATTTAAGGGCCGGAGCCATGTCTGTAATATTATTGAATTATAAGGCCGAAGCCATGTCTGCAATATTCTCAATCCTGAGGCCGAAGACTGAGTATTTACTATTCTATCATCCTTCAAATTCGTTAAATCCATAAAGTTCGAAGAGTAAGGAAGATTATATGGAACTTACATTGGGAAAATGGTTGTATAACACATGCTCATGCGATGGTTACTCAATCTACCTTGAAATAGTAAAACATTAATATAAATATTTCATATCTTTTTCATATCGTTTTCAAATTTTTTGATTTTTTTGTTTATAACTAACTATACTGTTTAATGTCTTTGGTAAAATCATACAACGGCATTCAGTAACAATTGAATTATGTTAGTATGACTAACGCGACCAGACGTCCCGTTTTGAACGGGACCGTCCCGGTTTTCGGTAATCTGTTCCGGTGTCCTCAGAAAAAACCCGGGGACACAAAATTGTCCCGTTTTTCGAAACCGTGCGAAAATGTAAGAGTCAACCGGACTGCTACTTGGCTTCAAGGCTTACGAATGTTTTCTGTAATGAATAAAATGTGGACATCTGAAAAAACTCAGTTACAGATTCCAGTTCTGAAAACGATGTTGATAACTAATGAAAATATATAAAAAAACAGCTGTAATAAAAAAAAATTTTTCTTCACAAAAATAAATTTTTTTTTTGGTCAATCTCTGGGCTGAGTCCCTAACCCTACAACTCAACCTATGCACGGCCTACCAGCTAAAACTCCGCGGTGGCCCTCTTCAGCGCATTAGGAACGACTGCGGGCTTCTTCTGACGTTGAAGTGTCTAGTCGGCCGCTGAAGTACAAATTTTCTAATAAGCGTGTGTTATTTTTTTTCATTCTTCACGTAAATAAACCGAAGTCCCGTTTTGTGACGAAAAATAAATGGTCACGTTAAGTATGACGATATCAGACAGATTCAGTTATCAGTATGATCAGAAGATATTCTGTGAATTTCTTATCTACGATAATGAATGAAAAAATTATTATCTAAAGGATTGAATGTACTCGGAAGCCATATTTAATATGTACTTAATGGCCTTGTAAATGTAAAACTTAAATAGATGGGTCCTAGTTAGCAATCACTAGAGATGCAAATATGCATTAAATTACATATACACAATTCGCTTTAGTCCTCTGTTTACTGTTAATGTTTCCTAAAAAAACGTGTAAAGGAAATCCAAGAACAAGTAACCTACGTTGAGGTTTATGTTTGAAAACACATACAAACCGCTGGAAGAATTTGTATTCCAAAAAAATATAAAATAGACCTTTATTAAGGAAAAATATTCTCATGACGGCGTTGTTGCAAACTGTTATGTTATCTAGTAGGTATAATATTTGATATAATAACAATGATGTATTAAGGACGAATTATTATTAATTTTCGAGTGTCACGCTGACTCGGTCAGTTTAAAAACATTATCTAATCGTGCGACGTGCTTTCTTTATGAATGAAACATAGACCTACAAATGTCATGATAGCCCAGTCATTTGGTAGTTTTACCTGGAAAGTTTTCCAGGAGTTTTGAAAATTGGTTAATTTATAGATTTCGGTATGCTCTTTTCGAATTTCAACTTTGCCAGCTCGTACCCCCGCCGCTCGCGCCGCCATATTGAAAAAATGGCGCCTAAAAACGGTTTTTTGGGAATATCTCCTTTCCGACGCATTTTACGAAAAAAATATTTACGTACAAAATTAAACTAGAAGAAATTTTCTACAATTTATGTATTTATATTTTTTTTCATAAAATCAATAGTTTTTGGCGTACGAGCGCCACAAAGTACATTTCAATAGACCTTTTAAAAAAAAAACTCATTTCCACACCACCTGGAGGTAGAGTAAGTAGCGCCTTTTTTGTACTATGTTTTCCCCTGTAGGCCTAATCCACTTGTGATAAATTTTATTTCGAAATTTAGCACAATCTCCTTCGCTTTGCTGTTCCTGATGGACCAGGTGATACGACTTCGTCCTGAGCATGGATCGAAACATCTAGGACCGAAATTTCGTCCGCATCCTCTGCGATGTGACTATCAGATTGATCACACGTCTCTTCATTTTCATTTTCATCGAAAGCTTTTTCAAAATTAGTCACCGTTTCTTCCTCTTCATCAGAATTATATGATGGAATTGGCGAATTATTACAACTATATATCCGTTATATGCGCAAATTGTAGTGGACAATTTGCGCATATAACGGAGCATTTTAATCCAGCTTTTCTGTATCGACAGGCTTTCTGACATCCTTTTTTACACTTGCAGGAAATAAGTTTCAATAACGATTCTGGAGCGGGGGGTTGGAGCATCGTAACAGGAATTAGTCCATTTTTGTTTCTATTCCATCCCCATTCTTCTGCATTTTTTTCATTCCCGTACCACTGCTGAACCTGGTGATAGGCTCGGAATGAATGTTGTCGTGCTGCTGCTTCTGTTGGTGGTAGTGATGCAATATTAAATTTTCTTTTATATGCTGATTTTGTGCAGCATGCATATCTATATTCGTTTAAAGACATGTTTTATTTTACTTTTCACGTCACTGTAACCGTATAATTGAAGGAGGAAACGTTCTCCTGAACGTTGCTAAAGAGCCAATGATCTCTGGATCAACGTGCGGATTTTTAAATACCTCAATAACCTCGTTCAAATCAGGATTTTTTCGGAGTACATTAATGAATTTTATTTTTCCTTGATTAAAGAGTGCACATGTGGTATCACAGCCACTGAAGGCATGCAAAAATAAAATATGATCTGCAGCTGTTCTATCTATGATACTTTCAGTGGAATATATTTGTTGGGAAATTTTTCCTTTTCCTGGTTTGAGAAAGTAGACGTTCGATCTCGTACATAGAGCTGTGAAAAGAATCAGAAGATCTATATCTTCGCCGACCACTATTACGGTATCAAATGCTGGTGAAATATTTATTGCGGTATTGATGATTAGCGTATCCGCATCTTCCGTGGCTTGTGAGACCATGAAATTTTCCGCTTCAAATTTTGTTTTCAACATTCTAATGAGGCGGTTCTTGTTCGCATCATTCCCCAGGAATTTATCTTGTGACACAGATAAATAATCATTGTCTCGTCGAAAAGTATGTCTACTGAAGCAGCTATTTATACAAAGGCGAAATATTACCCTTATACCTGCTTCTTCAAAACCGGCGGCAGTAGTAGAATATGTTTGTAATATGGTCGTGCATAGGTTTAAGTTGTATATAGGGTTAGGGACTCGGTCCGTCGGTCGCCCGAAGGTCAACATCAAATCCAGGCGGCTCAACGCCGGGCCGTAAGGCACGGTTACCCCAGCATAACCGCTCAGTCGCCCCCCACGAAGGCTGGGCGGTAGTAATAGGGCACTTTCTCCGCGAAACCAAAAAAAAAAAAAGTTTCCTCACGATGTTTTTCCTTCACCCTTAAAGCGAATGATAAATTCACAAAGAATACACACATGATTTTAGAAAAGTCAGAGGTGTGTGCCCTTGGGATTTGAACCTGCGGACATTCGTCTTGCCAGTCCGTTCCACACCCAACTAGGCTATCGCCGTTATTATAGAGTTACTAATTAAAATACAGCAGAATACACTGACTGCAAAAAAAAGTAATGAACTACGAAAATATGCATGGTGTTGATTTCACTACTGTGTCGCGCAGCGTTGGATTTCCTTCTACATGATGGACAGACGACCTCGTAAAGGTCACAGAAGCCCACTGGATCCAGACCGCTTTTAACAGGTTGGTCTGGAAATGTTCGGGGGCGGCGTAGATATGTTAAGCAGGAACTTCAAATACTAAAGACTATTGTATTTACACCAGTCACGATGAGACGTAACTTAATCACCGCTTATAACGCTCTGTACATATGGTTCGTTATTCTTTAACACAAACAAATCTGGAATTTAACAAAATATGCTGCGTCATGCTGTCTTGCATATATTGTTTACCTCCATAATGCCCTGTACATTGGATGCAATATCCTTTAACACGGATCAAAACCGGAATATAGGTCCAACATTGCAAGTCATACAGGTAATCTTATCAACAAGCCCACCAAACCCCAATTTTAAATAAGAGTAACTATAAAAGGGCAGGCTTGTTGTCAGATTTGATTAATTTGTGGACAGACGACTAAAAACAGCACACAATGGCTTACGAAGGTAAAGTTTACACGTTCGACAGGCAGGAGAACGTCGATGAGCTCTTTAGGCGTATGGGTATGTATTTTTTTTATCTTTTTGAATGACGAGATAAGCTTGCCGTTCGCCTGATGGTAATCGATACGACCGCCCATAAACAGTAGAAACACCATCCGACACCTTGAATTACAAAGCTTACTATCCTGGGACATGAGATGTTAAGTCATATTATGTCCAATTGTTACGCTGGCTACATTATACTTAACTTTTTTCCAATATCAATAAAAATAACCTAAATGCTGAAATTAATAAATTCCCCAAATTAAATCAAGCATCAAAGAGTGACAAGACAAAAATTAAAAATACATTTACTTACTTTTTACTAATTGAAACTTACATTTATTACCTAATTAAAACAGACCACATGAGATGAATTTAAAAATAATAATATACATGAATTTTTAAATGATAGAAATATTAATATAAATATACAACGTTGACATATTACTTATTAGAAAATTGTTATACCTAATACACATTTGACTAACATAATATGAATTATTATTATCTATACTACAATACTAAATAACTTAAAGCCAATATTGTTAAAATTGAACAACTATTTTTTACTATTCTAATAATAAAAAAAATACTTCTATTATTTGTTCGTCAAAAATGACAGATTGTGTAACCTCAGAACAATGACAAGCTGTGTAACACTATTTATTGATCTAAAATATTTTTATATAACCACACTTACGCAAATATTTTTTTATTTCATTTCATTTTAAATTCATTTTGATTACGAAAATCAAAAAAGAATCAATAAAAAAACTATAATAATATTAACAAGTTAATGGAGAGTTTAAATATTTTCAGCTTTCAATTTTTTTGTTACGCTCGGCCACGAACGTAATAAAAAAATTGAAAACCGAAAATAGAATATTGATTGATTGTTAATTTTCATATAGAAGATTGATTGATTGAACAAGTATTAAACATAGAATTGCTACTATTTCCCAATAAGCAATACCTGAGACACATAGGATATATAGAAATATGTAATCTTTCAAGGTGTCACTGATGAGGAGGTGATTAAGAAATACGCGACATTCAAGTCCACCGCCCAGTTGAAGAAGGAGGGAAACAAGTACAGATACATCACTAAGTCCTGTGATGGCAACAACGAAGTCCTGTTCGAGTCTGGCGTGGAGGTCGACGATGTAGGCCTGGGTGGTGTTCCGGTAGGTGTTGTTACAACTTACAAGTGATATTTAGATTAGCAAGACAACTTGCAGAATTTAACTTCAACAAGCAATTTTTAGCAAAGAAGAAACGAACGCAAAAAACGAATGAACTTATTAGTCTATATTAGGTTATAATTGATAGTATTTACGAAAATAGTAGTCTTGTTTCTTTAGTCATAAATACTTGTATTTAACATATTATATGCTAGACTATAACATTTTATGAACAACAAAAAATTTAAATAAATTATCAAGAAATAAGATTTGAACAAAAGCGATGCAATGATGCAATTCTATATTTCCGATGACGCGACATGCGCTTTCAGCCAATTAGAGCGTGTCAACCCCGTAGATAATGTGCCAGTATTGAAATGGCTATGGAAAAGAAAATTAGAAAAGGGCGTAGCACGCGAGACGAAACGACGTATCATGTTATGTATTTACTTTGTTGGAAGTTAACACCTTTGTAATTTACCTCTGCAATAGTTCACTTTATTATACAGATATTCTTAGCTTTTTTTGTAAGTATATTTAAAAACATTCACTTATTACCTCTTCTTACAGATCAAGAGCGTGTACACAGTCAACGGTAACACAATGACACAGGTTGTCAACGGCGGCAAAGGAAATGGCGCCGTAATTAGAGAATTCAGCGAAGACCTCCTCAAAATGGTAAATGTAATGTCCTGTCAAAGGAGTAGTTACAAATGCAACTTGGTTGAGATGCAGTACTCTTTTCTAGATGAAACTTTTTTCACTTTGTACCCCATGTGTCCTCCTGAGGCGGTGTTATCCGCACAAATAATAAAGTTATTAAAACTGAATACTATTGTAAACCTATGAACATGGTCATGAAACGCTTGAAGCGAGACGCGCCCGGCCGGCCGCAGGTAGTCAGTCAGCTGACGCATGCGCCGCGGATCTATATTCTACATATAATTCGCTGATACTTACGCTCATCACTATAGTTAGTGATCATAGTTTTTGTTACTCTCGCTTAGCTTTAAGCTCTCCATTTTTTCTCTCCTTCTCTCTTCTAGTGAGTGTTTCTTCTACTGTTGTGTGTATTGCACTTTTACTTCTTGCTAGTAAAAATTTCATCACCGGTTTGAGTAATAAAGTCGTAACAAATAAACTGTAGCCTACCTACATCATTACTACACCTACATTATATAGTATAGTTAATAAAACATGTGTGATGTACCGCTAGCTTCGTATGAGCGGCGGGCGATGTAACGGTATCGAGTCCCCCGCTCATCGGCGACACTCGCGCCGACCGCACGCACCAGTCGCGATTTACACCTGACGCGGGACGCTTGTCGCTTGTGCCGCTGTTCCTTGTATTAATATACGTTACAAAACGTGATATCGGACAATAAATTTGTAGTACCGAACGTGCTGGTTTCCGTTCCAAAGAAAACCCTGTGAATTTCCCTAAAAAACAAACTCATTTTTATAATAGTAGTGGGGATACTTCGTGAGCCCCCTGGCTTCCTAGTCCTGGCATTGCAAAGGAGAGGTGCTTGGGGATTTCTATTTAGACAGCAGGGTGGCATGGCAAAAAATACTTTGGGAAACACTGCTTTAATCTTATAATAGATACCCATACACGACCCAGAATGTTTTAATTATTCTTTTTTCTTTGCAGACCTTATCCTCTGATTCGTCGGGCTTCGTCGCATACAGATACTACAAGGCTTAATTTTATTGTTATGTAATTTATTGATTGTTATGATAAATATATTATTTTATAATTATTTATAACTTTTCTTTTATTTATTCAGTTGAAGGATGAGACGAACACGCCACTCGTCTGATAGTACGCGATACCACCATCCCTAGACAGTAAACTCCATCATACAATACTTTGAATTACACAATACTGCGTAGTACTCTACTGCCCTCGTCACCCTAAGAAATATGATGTTAAACCTAATACCCAGTAGTTATGCTATGTCCAATGCCTTTAAACCGGAATAAAACAATATATCGACTGGTGGTGGGCGGCAGGATAGCCATTGTGGTGGTACATACTCAGACGGCCCCTCGCATACAAGAGATCTACTATCAGTAACTTGGAATAACCACATAATATTATAAAACAAATATGGGTAACCTATAACAATATTATTTATTGTAATTAGTATTGATTCATAGAATCTTAAGTTTACTAACAGTAGTAACAATTGAATTATGTTAGTATGACGATACCAGACAGATTCAGTTATCAGTAGGATCAGAAGATATTCGGTAAATTTCTTATCTAAGGTAATGAATGAAAAATTTATTATCTAAAGGATTGAATGTACTCGGAAGCCATATTTAATATGTACTTAATGGCCTTGTAAATATAAAACTTAAATAGATGGGCCCTAGTTAGCAATCACTAGAGATGCAACTATGCATTAAATATGACGAAAACTGGCAGAATATGCATCTCTAATTGATAAGTTTTGGGAACAAAAAAAAAGAAACTAAGTTTTACTAAATTTTTATTGCGACACCAAGTGCTAAATGGCATCATTCGTCGTGCCTGGTGTCAGCCGGCTTGCCCTGTATTATGAAATCTCCTGGTTTGAGTCGCCCTGATAGCAAGCGGCCTGATGGGCTAACTATAATCCCGTGGCATAAAGGTCGTTGTCTTTTGTGGGACGCGACGTGTGTTAGTACATATGCCGCTTCTCACTTGCCACGCACTACGCATAAAGCTGGTTCGGCGGCCGAATGGCCGGCAGTTCAAGAACACATTTTTTATTTCACAATCAGCATATTGTAATTAATTAGTAAAGTGTCCATTGATATATGAGAATAGGTACTGTAACATTATTTGATATTTTTGTAAACGTAAGCAATCAAGTATTGTTCCAAATGTTCAATAGTAATATTATAGCATCGAGAATTTAAAATAGTTTTATAAGTGGAAAACGATCGCTCCACATCAGCTGAGGTGGTAGAATTTGAACTTGAGTGCTATGTTGGCAGTTATAGTTTCTGGCAAAAATATTGAAAATGTATCGATAATTATTATGCATCATAACCATATCTTATAGAAAATATGTTATTAGCGATGACAATGGCTTAAATATGCAAATGCATATACTTTGACGAGGACTGGTTGACATATCATATATGCCTTATTTCGTCAATAAGTAGTAGCTAGTACGTATATTATAATAGTTAAGATATGTCATTAGTTGAACTGACTCTTAACAAATCTTATCATCGTTGACAAAACCGTCAACCTAACATATTGTGGTAGAGTCTAGATTGTGTAATATCAAATGCTTCGACGTAGTAGGATTACGTACGCGATACTATGCCGTAGGTGTATGGGTTCGCATTCCGAGTAGGACGAGTAATTGTAACAGTAATTCAGAGTCAAAAGATGGCGGTGTCATACCCCGTGCCTTGAATAGCACGTAAATTAGTCCTGCGTAAGATGTCTCTCCGATCATGTGGGATTACCATCTAAGCGGACTGAGAGTGTGAAGGAAATTGACGAGAGGCCCCAGGCAAAAAAAAACACTTTTTCTATGTTGAAAAGTTTCGTTGATAAGATCATAAGAAAAGGTCCTCCAAGACCACGCAAGGCCCCTGTAAGCACGAGGCCCCGGGCGGTAGCTCGGCTCGCTTCCCCCTAAAGCCGTCTCTAGCTGTTGGTAAACTTAAGATTCTATGAACTAATACTAACTATAATAAAGAATATTATTATAGGTTAACCATATTTGTTTTATAATATTACGTGATTATTCCAAGTTACTGATAGTAGTATGTACCACCACAATGGCTATCCTGCCGCCCACAACCAGTCGATGTACTGTTTTATTCCGGTTTAAAGACATTGGACACAGCATAACTACTGGGTATTAGGTTTAACATCATATTTCTTAGGGTGACGAGGGCAGTAGAGTACTACGCAGTATTGTGTAATTCAAAGTATTGTATGATGTAGTTACTGTCTAGGGATGGTCGTTTCGCGTACTATCAGACGAGTGGCGTGTTCGTCTCACCCTTCAACTGAATAAATAAAAGAAAAGTTATAAATAACTATAAAATTATATATTTATCATAACAATCAATTAATTACATAACAATAAAATTAAGCCTTGTAATATCTGTATGCGACGAAGTCCGGCGAATCAGTGGTAAAGGTCTGCAAAGAAAAAAGAATAATTAAAACTCTGGGTCGTGTATGGGTATCTATTATAAGATTAAAGCAGTGTTTCCCAAAGTATTTTTTTCCATGCCACCGTACTGTCTAAATAGAAATCCCCAAGCAACTCTTCTTTGCAATGTCAGGACTAGGAAGCCAGGGGGCTCACGAAGTATCCCCACTACTATTATAAAAATGAGTTTGTTTATTTGTTACGACTTTATTACTCAAACCGGTGATGAAATTTTCACTAGCAAGAAGTAAAAGTGCAATACACACAACAGTAGAAGAAACACTCACTAGAAGAGAGAAGGAGAGAAAAAACGGAGAGCCTAAAGCTAAGCGAGAGTAACAAGAACTATGATCACTAACTATAGTGATGAGCGCAAGTATCAGCGAATTATATGTAGAATATAGATCCGCGGCGCATGTGTCAGCTGACTGACTACCTGCGGCCGGCCGGGCGCGTCTCGCTTCAACCGTTTCATGCCCATGTTCATAGGTTTACAATAGTATTCAGTTTTAATAACTTTATTATTTGTGCGGATAACACCGCCACAAGAGGACACATGGGGTACAAAGTGAAAAAAGTTTCATCTAGAAAAGAATACTGCACCTCAAGCAAATTGCATTTCTAACTACTCCTTTGACAGGACATTATATTTACCATTTTGAGGAGGTCTTCGCTGAATTCTCTAATTACGGCGCCTTTCCCTTCGCTGCCCTTGACAACCTGTGTCACTGTATTACCGTTGACTGTGTACACGCTCTTGATCTGTAAGAAGAGGTAATGAATGAATGTTTTTCAATAGACTTACAGGAAAAGCTAAGGATATTTATCTGTGTAATGAAGTGAACTTTTGCAGAGGTAAATTATAAAGGCGTTAACTTGCAACAAAGTAAATACATAACATGATACGTTGTTCCGTCTCGCGTGCCACTCCATTTTCTAATTTTCTTTTCCATGGCAATTTTCAATACTCGCGCATTATCTGTGGAGTTGACACGCTCTAATTGGCTGAACGCGCATGTCGCTTCATCGGGAATAGAGAATAGCATCATTGCTTCGCTTCTGTTTAAATCTTATTTCTTGATAATTTAATTGAATTTTTTGTTATTCATAAAATGTTATAGTCTATCATATAATGTAAGTATTTATGACTAAAGAAACAAGACTATTATTTTCGTAATTACTATCAATTACAATGCAAAGTTTAGACTAATAAGTTCTTTCGTTTCTAACGTTCGTTTCTTCTTTGCTAAAAATTGCTTGTTGAAGTTAAATTCTGCAAGTTTTCTTGCTAATCTAAACATCACTTGTAAGTTGTAATAACACCTACCGGCTTACCACCCAGGCCTACATCGTCGACCTCCACGCCAGACTCGAACACGACTTCGTTGTTGCCCTCACTGGACCTAGTGATGTATCTGTACTTGTTTCCCTCCTTCTTCAACTGGGCGGTGGACTTGTATGTCGCGTATTTCTTAATCACCTCCTCATCAGTGACACCTTGAAAGATTATACATTTCTATATTATATCCTATGTGTCTCTGGTATTGCTTTATCGGAAATAGTAACAATTCTATGTTTAATAGTTCAATAATCAATCAATCTTCTATATGAAAATTATCAGTCAATCGGCTTTAAATTTTTTATTACGTTCGGCCACGAACAAAATATTTAAACAGTCCATTAACTTGATAATATTATTAAGTATGATGTTTGTGACGTCTACCTGTCACAGGGGTAAGTAAACAAAACTACTTTTGGTTCCCAACTAGCCGTGGCCGCACGTCCTTCCAGTCCGACTGCCGCATGGCAACTACCCTCCACCCCCGGCCGTGCGCCCACGTCTATATTTTATTTGTAATACGTCACAATGTTATTAATAATTCTTTTTTCGTTTTCGTAATCAAATTGAATTTTTGAAATGAAATGAAATAAAAAAATATATTCGCGATAATGTGGTTACATAAAAATATTTTAAATCAATAAATAGTTTACACAATCTGTTATTTTTGACGAGCAAATAGTAGTAGCAAATTTTTATTATTATTAGAATAGTAAAAAATTGTTGTTAATTTTTAACAATAATGGCTTTAAGTTATTAATTATTTTAGTATAGATAATAATAATTCATATGTTAGTCAAAAGTATATTATACAAATTTTCTAATATTGTCAACATTATATTTTTATATTAATATTTCTATCATTTAAAAATTCATTTGTGTCATTTTATTTTTAAATTCATTTAATGTGGTCTGTTTTAATTAATAAATGTAAGTTCTAATTAGTAAAAAGTAAGTACTTATGCATTTTGAATTTATGTCTTGTCACTCTTTGATGCTTTATTAATTTCAGCATTTAGGTTATTGTTTATTTCGATACTGAATAAAAGTTAAGTATAATAAAATTGGCATTGTAGCCAGCGTAACAATTGGACATAATATGACTTAACATCTCATGTCCCAGACTCCCAGGATAGTAAGTTTTGTAATTCAAGGTGTCGAATGGTGTTTCTAGTGTTTATGGGCGGTCGTATCGATTACCGTCAGGCAAATGGCAAGCTTATCTCGCCATTCAAAAAGATAGAAAAAAAATACATACCCATACGCCTAAAGAGCTCATCGACGTTCTCCTGCCTGTCGAACGTGTAAATTTTACCTTCGTAAGCCATTGTGTGCTGTTTCTAGACGTCTGTCCACATACAATCAAATCTGACAATAAGCCTGCCCTTTTATAGTTACTCTTATTTAAAATTGGGGTTTGGTGGGCTTGTTGATAAGATTACGTGTATGACTTGCAATGTTGGAGCTATATTCCGGTTTTGATCCGTGTTAAAGGATATTGCATCCAATGTACAGGGCATTATGGAGGTAGATAAATTATATGCAAAACATCATGACGCAGCAATTTTGTCGTTTGCCAAAGAATGACGTACATAATGTACACGGCATTGATTATAAGCGGTGATTAAGTTACGTCACATCGTGACTGGTGTAAAAACAATAATCTTCTTTCTCTTCAGTATTTGGAAGTTCACTGCTGAACATACGCCTCCCCCGAACATTTCCAGACCAACCTGTTAAAAGCGGTCTGCATCCAGTGGTCTCGTGTGACCTTTACGAGGTCCTCTGTCCATCATGTAGAAGGAAATCCAACGCTGCGCGACACAGTAGTAAAATCAACACCATGCATATTTCCGTAGTTATTTTTTTTTTTTCAGTCAGTGTATTCTGCTGTATTTTAATTAGTAATTCTATAATAGCGGCGATAGCCTAGTTGGGTGTGGAACGGACTGGCAAGACGAATGTCCGCAGGTTCAAATCCCAAGGGCACACACCTCTGACTTTTCTAAAATCATGTGTGTATTCTTTGTGAATTTATCGTTCGATTTAACGGTGAAGGAAAAACATCGTGAGGAAACCTGTACATCTGAGAAGACTCTCTATAGGAATTTCGAAGGTATGTGAAGTCTACTAATCCACACTAGGCCAGCGTGGTGGACTAAGGCTTAATCCCTCTCAGTAGTAGAGGAGGCCCGTGCTCAGCAGTGGGCAAGTATATAATACAGGGCTGATATTATTATTATTATATATAATGAGGCCCTAAAACAGTCTAAAATATTTTTCAAATTTGTATTGTACTGTCATGACATTTGTAGGTCTATGTTTCATTCATAAATAAAGCACGTCGCACGATTAGATTATATTTTTAAACTGACTGAGTCAGCGTGACACTCGAAAATTAATAATAATTCGTCATTAATAAATCATTGATGATAATTACTTACTGGTATCGTTGATAATTATTATATCAAATATTATACCTACTAGATAACATAATTAGTTTGCAACAACGCCGTCATGAGAATAATAATAATATCAGCCCTGTATTATATACTTGCCCACTGCTGAGCACGGGCCTCCTCTACTACTGAGAGGGATTAGGCCTTAGTCCACCACGCTGGCTTAGTGCGGATTGGTACACTTCACACACCTTCGAAATTCCTATAGATTGATCCATTGTTGATTTCACTACTGTGTCGCGCAGCTTTGGATTTCCTTCTACATGATGGACAGCGAACCTCGTAAAGGTCACACGAGACCACTGGATGCAGACCGCTTTTAACAGGTTGGTCTGGAAATGTTCGGGGGCGGCATAGATATGTTAAGCAGGAACTTCCAAATACTGAAGACTATTATATTTACACCAGACACGATGAGACGTAACTTAATCACCGCTTATAACGCTCTGTACATATGGTTCGTTATTCTTTAACACAAATTAATGTGGAATATGACGATAATGCTGCGTCATGCTGTCTTGCATATATTATTAACCTCCATAATGCCCTGTACATTGGATGCGATATCCTTTAACACGGATCAAAACCGGAATATAGCTCCAACATTGCAAGTCATACACGTAATCTTATCAACAAGCCCACCAAACCCCAATTTTAAATAAGAGTAACTATAAAAGGGCAGGCTTATTGTCAGATTTGATTATTTGTGGACAGACGTCTAGAAACAGCACACAATGGCTTACGAAGGTAAAATTTACACGTTCGACAGGCAGGAGAACGTCGATGAGCTCTTTAGGCGGATGGGTATGTATTTTTTTTTTCATCTTTTTGAATAAGCTTGCCATTTGCCTGACGGTAATCGATACGACCGCCCATAAACAGTAGAAACACCATCCGACACCTTGAATTACAAAGCTTACTATCCTGGGACATGAGATGTTAAGTCATATTAATTGTTACGCTGGCTACATTATAAATTTAATTATACTTAACTTTTATTCAATATAAAATATACAATAACCTAAATGCTGAAATTAATAAATTGCCCAAATTATAATCAAGCATCAAAGAGTGACAAGACAAAAATTAAAAATTAATTTACTTACTTTTTACTAATTGAAACTTACATTTATTATCAAATTAAAACAGACCACATTAAATGAATTAAAAAATAATAATATACATGAATTTTTAAATGATAGAAATATTAATATAAATATACAACGTTGACATATTACTTATTAGAAAATTGTTATACCTAATACACATTTGACTAACATAATATGAATTATTATTATCTATACTACAATACTAAATAACTTAAAGCCAATATTGTTAAAATTGAACAACTATTTTTTACTATTCTAATAATAAAAAATATACTTCTATTATTTGTTAGTTAAAAATGACAGATTGTGTAACCTCAGAACAATGACAAGCTGTGTAACACTATTTATTGATCTAAAATATTTTTATGTAACCACAATTATGCAAATATTTTTTTATTTCATTTCATTTGAAATTCAATTTGATTACGGTAATCAAAAAAGAATCAATAAAAAAACTATAATAATATTATCAAGTTAATGGAGAGTTTAAATCTTTCGGCTTTCAATTTTTTTGTTACGTTCGGACACGAATGTAATAATTTAATATCGAAAGCAGAAAATAGAATATTGATTGATTGCTAATTTTCATTTAGAAGATTGATTGATTGAACAAGTATTAAACATAGAATTGCTACTATTTCCCAATAAGCAATACCAGAGACACATAGGAAATATAGAAATGTGTAATCTTTCAAGGTATCACTGATGAGGAGGTGATTAAGAAATACGCGACATTCAAGTCCACCGCCCAGTTGAAGAAGTAGGGAAACAAGTACAGATACATCACTGTCCTGTGATGGCAACAACGAAGTCGTGTTCGAGTCTGGCGTGGAGGTCGACGATGTAGGCCTGGGTGGTAAACCGGTAGGTGTTGTTACAACTTACAAGTGATGTTTCGATGAGCAAGAAAACTTGCAGATTTAACTTCAACAAGCAATTTTTAGCAAAGAAGAAACGAACGCAAAAAACGAATGAACTTATTAGTTTATATTAGGTTATAATTGATAGTATTTACGAAAATAGTAGTCTTGTTTCTTTAGTCCTAAATACTTATATTTAACATACAATATGCTAGACTAACATTTTATGAACAACAAAAAATTAAAATAAAATGACGCGCCATGCGCGTTCAGCCAATTAGAGCGTGTGAACCCCATAGATAATGCGCCAGTATTGAAAATTGCCATAGAGAAGAAAATGAGAAAAGGGCGTGGCACGCGAGACGGAACAACGTATCATGTTATGTATTTACTTTGTTGCAAGTTAACACCTTTGTAATTTACTTCTGCAATAGTTCACTTTGTTATACAGATATCCTTAGCTTTTTATGTGAGTATATTTAAAAACATTCACTCATTACCTCTTCTTACAGATCAAGAGCGTGTACACAGTCAACGGTAATACAGTGACACAGGTTGTCAAGGGCAGCGAAGGAAAAGGCGCCGTGATTAGAGAATTCAGCGAAGACCTCCTCAAAATGGTAAATATAATGTCCTGTCAAAGGAGTTGTTAGAAATGCAACTCGGTTGAAGCACAGCACTCTTTTCTAGATGAAACTTTTTTCATCTTGGTACCCCATGTGTCTTCCTGTGGCGGTGTTATCCGCACAAATAATAAAGTTATTAAAACTGAATACTATTGTAAACCTATGAACATGGTCATGAAACGGTTGAAGCGAGACGCGCCCGGCCGGCCGCAGGTAGTCAGTCCGCTGACACATGCGCCGTGGCTCTATATCCTTTATATAATTCGCTGATACTTACGCTCATCACTATACTTAGTGATCATAGTTTTTGTTTCTCTCGCTTAGCTTTAGGCTCTCCGTTTTTTCTCTCCTTCTCTCTTCTAGTGAGTGTTTCTTCTACTATTGTGTGTATTGCACTTTTACTTCTTGCTAGTAAACTCTCTTTACGTGTGGACTTTATTTCTATTAATTTATACCCACTTTACTGAAGGCCGGTACGCCTACAGTAACCCTGACAACATATTTGTAAAATTTCGTCACCGGTTTGAGTAATAAAGTCGTTACAAATAAACAAACTCATTTTTAGAATAGTAGTGGGGATACTTGGTGGACCCCCTGGCTTCCTAGTCCTGACATTGCAAAGAAGAGGTGCTTGGGGATTTCTATTTAGACAGCAGGGTGGCATGGCAAAAAATACTTTGGGAAACACTGCTTAATCTTATAATACATACCCATACACGACCCAGAATGTTTTAATTATTCTTTTTTCTTTGCAGACCTTAACCACTGATTCGCCGGACTTCGTCGCATACAGATATTACAAGGCTTAATTTTATTGTTATGTAATGTATTGATTGTTATGATAAATATATAATTTTATAGTTATTTATAACTTTTCTTTTATTTATTCAGTTGAAGGGTGAGACGAACACGCCACTCGTCTGATAGTACGCGATACGACCGTCCATAGACAGTAAACTCCATCATACAATACTTTGAATTACACAATACTGCGTAGTACTCTACTGCCCTCGTCACCCTAAGAAATATGATGTGAAACCCAGTTGTTATGCTGTGTCCAATGCCTTTAAACCGGAATAAAACATATATCGACTGGTGGTGGGCGACAGGATAGCCATTGTGGTGGTACATACCCAGACGGCCCCTCGCGTACAAGAGGTCTACTATCAGTAACTTGGAATTACCACGTAATATTATAAAACAGGGATAGGTCAGGTATAGGTATTAGGTAGGATAGGTCAAGGATGCACCTATCTAGTAGTCATGGCCCGCCCTAGAATAGGTGCTACGAGTACGCGACCTCGGCCCCCGAGCTACTGCAGTCACTACCAACTTTTCCTTCCACTCCTACAGGCAATACTTTCATTTCCCTTAACATTTTCTACCCATAAACCCTATTTCCTCTCCCCGGCTGATGATGGGCAGCAGCGTCATCAGCGTGAGTCCCCTCCTGCGCTCGCCAACCCGCCTGCCAAACGTGGCGAGTATTGCCAAATACCCCCCAAAGATGGCGACACAAAAAACGACCAGGTCCCCAGTCCCCGGCAGCCCTGCTATTCTTGGCTCCGGTAGCGGCCACGGTAATGGCGGGGCAGGGGGTGCGAAGAATCCCCGGGTTGGACCCCGCTACCATCCTCGACGACGACTGGATCTGGTAACACACAACATTCGCACTTTGAAGACAGACGAGAAGATTGTCGAACTGGAAGAAGAATTGAGTGGGTTTCACTAGGACATTATGGGGTTATTGGAAGTCCGAAGAATCGGGGAGGATACGATAACCCTGAAGTCCGGAAACCTGCTCTTCTACCGGGGGGAAGACCAACAGTCCCGAGGAGGTGTCGAATTTCTCGTCCACAGGTCTCTCATCAACAACATCGTATCCATCGAAAGTGTGTCGAGCAGGGTAGTGTACCTTATACTCAGAATATCAAAACGATATTCGTTGAAGGTCATACAGGTATACGCGCCGACCTCGACACACCCAGATGAAGAAGTAGAGGAGATCTATGAGGACATAAGTCGGGCCTTACATACTTCCAAAACCTACTTCAATGTTGTTATGGGGGACTTCAACGCAAAGTTAGGCATGAGAAGCGATGCAGAGTTGAAAGTGGGGCAATTTGGACATGGGCAACGGAACCTCAGGGGTCAGAGGCTGGCCGACTTTCTGGAAAAAGAGGGACTCTTTGCGATGAACTCTTTTTTCCAGAAGCCGCCTCACAGGAAATGGACCTGGCGGAGTCCTGACGGTTCTACGAGAAACGAGATAGATTTCATCTTGTCGACGAATAGACGGATGTTCAGTGATGTCTCTGTGATCAACAGGGTGAAAACCGGCAGTGATCACCGAATGGTTAGAGGCTCATTGAATATCAACGTCCAATTAGAAAGGCGTCGCTTGATGAAGTCTACGCTCCGACCTACTCACGTCCATGTCCAAAACCCCGAAAGCTTTCAAGTTGAGCTGACAAATCGCTTTGATTGCCTAAAAGAAAACCTTACAGTGGACGAGCTAAACAGCAGTTTGGTAGAAGCTGTCCATACGGTGGGATCTAAGTATTTTAGACCTCGCCGTAGAGATAGACCACAAAGACTCTCGATCCACACTCTTAACCTCATGGCCGAACGTCGATCTATGGCGCTGTAGTCTTCCGATGACGCCGAAGCATATCGGCAGCTCAATAGACGGATCTGGAAGTCCTTGCGACACGATGTCTGTGCTCACAATACTGTGAGCATTAAAGAGACAATTGAGCGGAACGGAGGCTCCAAAGTGTTTGCAAGAGACTTGTCTATTGGGCAAAGCCAGTTGTCTAGGCTGAAGACGGACGCCGGCCGCATGGTATTGACGAGGGCAGAGGTATTAAGGGAGATCGAGAGGTTCTACGGACCGCTTTACACCTCGGTTGCCAAACCTACTGCTAGCTCGGCTGGAGACCCGAGAGCCGAGTTGATCCGACACTTTAGCGATGATATCCCGGACATCAGCCTGTGTGAGATTGAGATGGCCCTGAAGCAACTTAAGAACAACAAGGCGCCGGGTGAGGACGGAATCACTTCAGAGCTTCTGAAAGCGGGCGGAACGCCGATACTGAAAGTCCTTCAGACGCTCTTCAATTCCGTTCTCCTCGAGGATTCAACGCCAGAAGCATGGAATAGGAGCGTGGTGGTACTGTCCTTCAAAAAAGGTGATAACACTTTGCTGAAGAACTACAGGCCCATCTCGCTCATGAGCCATGTCTATAAGTTGTTTTCGAGAGCACGAAGGCTATTCCACTACAGAGAGGCGTGAGACAGGGAGATGTTATATCTCCGAAACTGTTCACTGCCGCGCTGAAAAACGCCTTCAAACTCTTGCAGTGGAAAGGATTCGGCATCAACATCAACGGCGAGTATATCACTCACTTTCGATTTGCCGACGATATTGTAGTCTTGGCAGAATCGCTGGAAGACCTTAGCACTATGCTCGAAGACCTTAATCGAGTCTCCCAACAGGTGAGTCTTAAAATGAACATGGACAAAACGAAGATCATGTCGAATGTCCATGTTGTGCCCACCCCCATCGGAGTTGGGGGCTCGACTCTCGAAGTTGTAGACGAATATGTCTATTTAGGACAAGTGGTCCGGCTAGGCAGGTCCAACTTCGAGAGAGAGGTCAATCGTCGAATCCAAGTCGGTTGGGCAGGGTTCGGGAAACTTCGCAACGTCTTCTCGTCCAAAATACCTCAGTGCCTTAAATCGAAAGTCTTCGATAGTTGTCTGTTACCAGTGATAACATACGGCACCGAGACGTGGCCTCTCACTGTGGGCCTCATTAGGAGGCTCAAGGTCACTCAACGAGCTATGGAGAGGGCTATGCTCGATATTTCCCTACGGGATCGAATCAGTAAATGAGGAGATCTGTAGGAGAACAAAGGTTACCGACATAGCCCATAGGTTTAGCAAGTTGAAGTGGCAGTGGGACGGGCATATAGCTCAAAGAACCGATGGCCGTTGGGGTCGAAAGGTTCTAGAGTGGAGGCCACGTACAGGCCAGAGGAATGTCGGACGCCCGCCTACAAGGTGGACGGACGACCTGGCTAGGGTCGCAGGAAGTCGCTGGATGCAGGCCGCTTCCAACAGGTCGACGTGGAGATCCTTGGGGGAGGCCTATGTTCAGCAGTGGACTTCCTGTGGCTGAGATGATGATGATGATTATAAAACAAATATGGTTAACCTATAACAATATTATTTATTATAGTTAGTATTGGATCATAGAATCTTAAGTTTACTAACAGTAGTAACAATTGAATTATGTTAGTATGAAGATATCAGACAGATTCAGTTATCAGTAGGATCAAAAGATATTCGATAAATTTCTTATCTAAGGTAATGAATGAAAAATTTATTATCTAAAGGATTGAATGTACTCGGAATCCATATTTAATATACATACTTAATGGCCTTGTAAATGTAAAATTTAAATAGATGGGCCCTAGTTAGCAATCACTAGAGATGCAAATATGCATTAAATATGACGAAAACTGGCAGAATATGTAACTTTAAATTATAAGTTTTGGGAACAAAAAAAAGAAACTAAGTTGTACAATTTTTTTTATTGCGACACCAAATGCTAAATGTTACCATTCGTCGTGCCCTGGTGTCAGCCGGCTTGCCGTGTATTATGAAATCTCCTGGTTTGAGTCGCTCCGATGGCAAGCGGCCTGATGGGCTGGCTGACTATAATCCCGTGGCAGAAATGTCGTTGTCTTTTGTGGGACGCGACGTTTGTTAGTACATATGCCGCTTCTCACTCATTACGCATGCCACGCACTACGCATAAAGCTGGTTCGACGGCCGAATGGGCGGCAGTTTGAAATTACATTTTTTTATTTTAAAATCAGCATATTGTAATTAATTAGTAAAGCGTTCATTGATATATGAGAATAGGTAATGTAACATTATTTGATATTTTTGTAAACGTAAACAATCAAGTATTGTTCCAAATGTTAAATAGTAAGATTTTAGCATCGATAATTTAAAATATTTTTATAAGTGGAAAACAATCGCTCCACATCAGCTGAGGTAACTTGGCAGAATTTGAACTTGAGTGCTATGTTGGCAGTTATAGTTTCTTGCAAAAATATTGAAAATGTATCGATAATATGCATCATAACCATATCTTATAGAAAATATGCTATTAGCCATGAAAATGGCTTGACATACCATATTTGTCTTATTTCTTCAATAAGCAGTAGTTAGTAAGTATATTATAATAGTCAAAAAATATGTGATTAGATGCAGTGGATCTTAACACATCTTATCATCTTGACAAAACCGTCAACCTAACATATTGTGACATAGGGAATGCCATGGTTGCTAAGCCGGGGGATCGCCTGTACACCATTAGTTGACATATCATATGTGTCTTATTTCTTCAATAAGTAGTAGTTAGTAAGTATATTATAATTTAAGATGTTTTTTTTACATAGATACGTTGTCCGAGCTCAATACTGGCGAAACGAAAGCAAGGTAATTGCCCGACATTCACTTAGTCAATGCCGAATATTTCTAAGTGTTAAAAAAAAAAAATAACCGCCATGAACCTCAACGAAACCTGTGTTATACACTTAATAATAATATCAGTCCTGTATACTTGCCCACTGGTGCACGGGCCTTCTCTACTAGTGAGAGGAATTAGGTCTTAGTCCACCACGCTGGCCTAGTGCGGATTGGTAGACTTCCCACATCCCCCATATTCCTATAGAAAACTTCTCAGATGTGCAGGTTTCCTCACGATGCTTTCCTTCACCGTCAAAGCGAGCGATGAATTTATAAAGAATACACACATGATTTTAGAAAAGTCAGAGGTGTGTGCCCTTGGGATTTCAACCTGCGGACATTCGTCTTGACAGTCCGTTCCACACCCAACTAGGCTATCCCGCTTATACACTTAAGTCAATGGAATTTTAGTTATGCCTGAGGCACCTCAACTAACTCTTTACAGCGTATAAAAAATAGTACTTCTTGTTTTGTATAAAAACAATTCACGTATTTAAGCAGAGGTGCAAATGGTGCGCTTTCTGCCAAGTGTATTCCGTCCCATGATGTGATAGGGGACAAGCCTATCGCCATATCAGGCACAAATACTCCTCGGGCTAATACTGAGAGAGATAACCTAATATGACTGCACCCTAAGATGATTTGATTCACTTAGTCAACCTCCAACCACTGTCGCGGCTAGTCGGCTTACTAACTTTTTGTATTTTTATGAATAAAATGCCTTCCTGTGTTTTTATACGTTGTACAAATTATACTCCAACTGGGAATAAAAAAAAAATCGTTTCATTTCATACGTTAGTAGTAAGTATACACTATTAAACTTCTTTTTAACAAATAAATGCATTTTATTCGACTGTCATGGCGACCAGAGACCAATAAACTAGATGGCCACGGCACGGCGGTCAACGCTCGGGCCGTATGAATGCGAGCTGCTAGGGCTGTACAAGTATGTGACTATAGTAAATAGTGCGCTGTTTTTATGTGCAATTTTGTTAGTCTATGACGAGTCTATTTGTAAAACGTCATTGATTATAATAGTTAAAAAATATGTCATTGGTTGAAATGGCTCTTAACACATCCTCAGAACAATGACAAACTTGTTCTTGTTCTGAGAACACATCTTATCGTTGTTGACAAAACCGTCAACCTGACATGTTGTAGCAGAGTCCTTATTGTGTAATATCAAATGCTTCGAGTAATTATAACAGTCGCAGCACAGAGTCAAAAGATGGCGGTGTCGTACCCTGTGCCTCGAATAACACGTAAAGTAGTCCTGCGCATGATGTCTCTCCGATCATGTCAGATTACCATCTAAGCGGACTGAGAGTGTGAAGGAAATTGACGAGAGGCCCCAGGCAAAAAAAACACTTTTTCTATGTTGAAAAGTTTCGTTGATAAGATCATAAGAAAAGGTCCTCGAAGACCACGCAAGGCCCCTGTAAGCACGAGGCCCCGGGCGGTAGCTCGGCTCGCTTCCCCCTAAAGCCGTCTCTAGCTGTTAGTAAACTTAAGATTCTATGAACTAATACTAACTATAATAAAGAATATTATTATAGGTTAACCATATTTGTTTTATAATATTACGTGGTAATTCCAAGTTACTGATAGTAGACCTCTTGTATGCGAGGGGCCGTCGGGGTATGTACCACCACAATGGCTATCCTGCCGCCCACCACCAGTAGATGAACTGTTTCATTCCGGTTTAAAGGCATTGGACACAGCATAACTACTGGGTATTAGGTTTCACATCATATTTCTTAGGGTGACGAGGGCAGTAGAGTACTACGCAGTATTGTGTAATTCAATGTACTGTATGATGTTGTTACTGTCTATGGGCGGTCGTATCGCGTACTATCAGACGAGTGGCGTGTTTGTCTCACCCTTTAACTGAATAAATAAAAGAAAAGTTATAAATTACTTAAAATTATATATTTATCAGAACAAACAATTCCGTGACATATTTTATATTGACTCATTGACTTACCAATTTATAATAGACGAGCGACCGATCATTTTGTTGCACCAGCCATTAAATTTATAATCTATACTATTATATAAAGCTGAAGAGTTTGTTTGTTTGTTTGAACGCGCTAATCTCAGGAACTACCGGTCCAATCCGAATTTTTTTTTTTGCATTGGATAGCCCTTTGTTCGTGGAGTGCTATAGGCTATATATCATCACGCTATACCCAATAGGAGCGGAGCAGTAATGGCTAATCTCAGGAACTACCTATTCGAACTGAAAAATTATTTTTGTGTTGAATAGTCCTTTATTTGTGGAGTGCTCAAAGTTACATATCATCACGCTATGACCAATAGGAGCGGAGCAGTAATGGCTAATCTCAGGAACTACCGATTCGAACTGAAAAATTATTTTTGTGTTGAATAGTCCTTTATTTGTGGAGTGCTCAAAGTTATATATCATCACGCTATGACCAATAGCAGCGGAGCAGTAATGGCTAATCTCAGGAACTAACGGTTTCAACTGAAAAATTCGTTTTGTGTTGGATAGCCCTTTATTTGTGGACCGCTATAGGCTATATATCATCACGCTATGACCGATAGGAGCGGAGCAGTAATGGTTAATCTCAGGAACTACTGGTTTGAACTGAAAAAATCTTTTTGTGTTAGATAGCCCTTTGTTCCTGGAGTGCTATAGGCTATATATCATCACGTTATGACTAATAGGAGCGGAGCAGTAATGAAACATGTTGCAAAAACGGGGAAAATTATTAGTTTTGAGAGCTTCCGTTGCCTGCGCTGCGTAAACGGTTAAAGTTATGCAACAGTGATGTATGACGGGATTGTTCCACTTAAAAAGTTCTAAAAAATATATTATAAAACAAAGTCCCCCGCTGCATCTGTCTGCCTGAACGTGTTAAACTCAAAAACTACCCAACGTATTAAGATGAAATTTGGTATGGAGACAGTTTGAGACCCTGGGAAGAACATAGGCTCCGGGGAAACTACTCCTTTTATAACGAAAAACTTTAGCCTGAAAAACATTATAACGCGGGCGGAGCCGCGGGCAAAAGCTAGTCTAAATTATATTGACCGAGATCTATGTTAAAATATGAAATGAAAATATTATGTTTGTAAATGTAGGCGTATGCACGCTGTACACTGTTTCATAGTTTTATAGTTTTATTATTGATTTTTTCGTTAATTTTTAGTTATTGTTAAATCCTTTTATGTGGATATTCTCCGCACTTTTACGGTGATGTGCGTGTATTAGCTTATATAATTAATCAGACTTTGTATAGAAAATACTTATTCAAAAAAATATATTTAATAACGATATTATAAAAGAATGGACAATTGATGACAAAAAAGAAAGCCCGGAGTTTCTTTCTGCCTTTCTTCTTCGGGTAGTCTCGTAGTTAGTGAAAGGCTGGTAGGTTAGCTAGGTTAGGGCTGTTATCGTCCTCACCGGTGAGGATCGCGACGCGTTTCTCCCTTATTGCTTGTTTAAAAATACATATATACATCATTTTATTTCTTCTTCCCTGCCAGCCCGAGCTTGCTTCTTTGTTCACTAAGTATATTTTTCATTTATTTTATTTTCAATATAAATTTTCTTTGTTTATATAAGCTAATTTAATTAAGTAATAATTAAATATTCTCATGTACCTTGACTTATCATAAGTGCAACTTTGTTTGCCTACGTGATGAATAAAACATTTTATTTTATTTATTTATTTATCAATAAATTACATAACAATAAAATTAAGCCTTGTAATATCTGTATGCGACGAAATCCGGCGAATCAGAGGTTAAGGTCTGCAAAGAAAAAAAGAATAATTGAAACATTCTGGGTCATGTATGGGTATCTATTATAAGATTAAAGCAGTGTTTCCCAAAGTATTTTTTGCCATGCCACCGTGCTGTCTAAATAGAAATCCCCAAGCACCTCTCCTTTGCAATGTCAGGACTAGGAAGCCAGGGGGCTCACCAAGTATCTCCACTACTATTATAAAAATGAGTTTGTTTATTTGTTACGACTTTATTACTCAAACCGGTGATGAAATTTTGCATACATGTTGTCAGGGGTACTGTAGGCGTACCGGCCTTGAGTAAAGTGGGTATAAATTAAAAGAAATAAAGTTCACACGTAAAGAGAGTTTACTAGCAAGGAGTAAAAGTGCAATACACACAACAGTAGAAGAAACACTCACAAGAAGACAGAAGGATAGAAATAACGGAGAGTCTAAAGCTAAGCGAGAGTAACAAAAACTATGATCACTAAGTATAGTGATGAGCGTAAGTATCACCGAATTATATGTAGAATATAGATCCGCGGCGCATGCGTCAGCGAACTGACTACCTGCGGCCGGCCGGGCGCGTCTCGCTTCAACTGTTTCATGGCCATGTTCGTAGGTTTACAATAGTATTCAGTTTTAATAACTTTATTATTTGTGCGGATAACATCGCCACAGGAGGACACATGGGGTACAAAGTGAAAAAAGTTTCATCTAGACAATAGTACTACACCTCAAGCAAGTTGCATTTCTAATTACTCCTTTGACAGGACATTATAATTACCATTTTGAGGAGGTCTTCGCTGAATTCTCTAATTACGGCGCCTTTTCCTTCGCTGCCCTTGACAACCTGTGTCACTGTATTACCGTTGACTGTGTACACGCTCTTGATCTGTAAGAAGAGGTAATGAGTGAATGTTTTTCAATATACTTACCGGAAAAGCTAAGGATATTTATCTGTGTAATAAAGTGAACTTTTGCAGAGATAAATTACAAAGGCGTTAACTTGCAACAAAGTAAATACATAACATGATACGTTGTTCCGTCTCGCGTGTCACTCCATTTTCTAATTTTCTTTTCCATGGCAATTTTCAATACTCGCGCATTATCTGTGGAGTAGACACGCTCTAATTGGCTGAACGCGCATGTCGCTTCATCGGGAATAGAGAATAGCATCATTGCTTCGCTTCTGTTTTAATCTTATTTCTTGATAATTTAATTTATTTTTTTGTTATTCATAAAATGTTATAGTCTATCATATAATATCATATAAGTATTTATGACTAAAGAAACAAGACTATTATTTTCGCAATTACTATCAATTATAATGCAAAGTTTAGACTAATAAGTTCTTTCGTCTCTAACGTTCGTTTCTTCTTTGCTAAAAATTGCTTGTTGAAGTTAAATTTTGCAAGTTTTCTTGTTATCTAAACATCACTTGTAAGTTGTAACAACACCTACCGGAACACGACCCAGGCCTACATCGTCGACCTCCACGCCAGACTCGAACACGACTTCGTTGTTGCCATGGACGGCGGTAGTGATGTATCTGTACTTGTTTCCCTCCTTCCTTAACTCGGCGGTGCCCTTAAACTCGGCGTATTGTTGAATCACCTCTTCAGTGACACCTTGAAAGATTACACATTTCCATATATCCTATCTGTCTCTTCCATTTTTTTTTAAATCTTGGGTTTAATTTCGGGGTTTTTACCTTTAGCTGACATGACAACTCCATCGTAGCTTGTTACAATTTAAATAAATAATTTAATTAAATAGCATAAACTTAATTTTAGATAGGTTAATAAATAAGTCGACTCACTGCTGAACAATTGGTCATAAAATTTTCTAGCTATCTCTGATTGTGGTTTACATAAAATACTTTGAATCAGACCTACGTTCAGACTATTTAATTTGAATTCATTTAACAAGAAATTGCGTTTATTTTTGCTCCGGACACATTCCAACAGCAAATGTTGTATGTCTTAAATTTTATTGCAGCAAATGCAGTTGGATGAATTATTTTTTAAAATTAAGTATGTATACTTTGCTCACAAAAAGTGTCTAAATCTAAGCCTAAGGTCTAGCTTAACATAATTCCTGCGTTCAATCCCTCAAACCAGAATCTCTTCCATACGAAAAAAAATCAATCAATGTTAAATTTTTGGCATTTAAATTTTTATTACATTTAGCTAAAAAGTAAATATATAATCCATTAACTTGACAATATATTTTTTTTATTGATTCTTTTTTGATTTTCGTAAACTGAGTGAGTTTAAATTTTCGTCTTACTCTTCGATACCTTGATTATAATTTTGATAATTTATTAATTTCAGCATTTAGCTTATTGTTTATTTGAAATTGAATCCAAGTTAAGTACATATTATTAAATACCATAATTAACTGATATTATGACCAACAATTCTTATCCCTTATCATTGATAAAATGAGTGCAATAACCAATCTCATCATGGTAGGAGACTAATGCACTTGATATCTGTTTTATGATGCCAAACATTTTATATTACATTGATTCTAGAATGTACTAATTACAAATTGTTTTTATGAAGCTTAGTTTTAAAATTAAGTATCTGATTCACTAACGTGCCTCCTCATAAAGATAATATACATACCCATACGCCTGAGGTACTCGTCGAAGTTCTCCTGGCTGTCGAACGTGTAAACTTTTCCTTCGTAGGCCATTGTATGCGGTTTCTAGACGTCTGTCCACAAATTAATCAAATCTGACAATAAGTCTTCCCTTTTATAGGCACTCTTATCTAAAATTGGGGTTTGGTGGGCTTGTTGATAAGATTACGTGTATGACTTGCAATGTTGGAGCTATATTCCGGTTTTGATCCGTGTTAAAGGATATTGCATCCAATGTACAGGGCATGATGGAGGTAAATAAATTATATGCAGGACATCATGACATAGCATTTTTGTCGTATGCCAAAGAATGACGTACATAATGTACACGTCATTGATTATAAGCGGTGATTAAGTTACGTCTCATCGTGACTGGTGTAAATACAATAATCTTCTTCATCTTCAGTATTTGGAAGTTCACTGCTGAACATATGCCTCCCCCGAACACTTCTAGATCAATCTGTTAAAAGCGGTCTGCAACCAGTGGGTTTCTGGAACCTTGATGAGGTCGTATGAGCATCATGTAGAAGGAAATACAACGCTGCGATAGTCGCATTATTGAAATCAGCGCTATATAAATATTATGTTACGTTTCGGTTAGAAAGCAACCACTCCAGGAGATAACATAACTTCACGCATTTATCCCCGAAGGGGTATGCAGAGGTGCAACCAGGGCACCCACTTTTCGCCAAGTATAAAACTCCAGGAGATAAATGGGAAATATATCCCATATCCGACATATAGAAATAGGATAGAGGTAAGGGAATGTTGGTATGAAAATGAATATAAAATATTATTTGTACATGCAACTCTTTCGGGTTGGGTAGGATGGTCGTTCCGGCAATGCTGAGGACATTTTGCGTAACTGACATTTCGGTGCTGAGATTTTGAATTTCTTTATTTTTATGACAATTGACTGAAAAAAATGGCTTAAATTGCCATACCCGATGCCAAGGCCGGGTTTTTCAGTTTTTGATTTAGTGTCTATGAGCTTTAAAATGGATATTTGGGCATGCCTTTGGATAAAAAGACAGATCTAATTATGATAGATTTAAATAAAATAACTGACTTTTTTTTTTAAAAGTCATATTCATTATTAGAATATACGTCCATAACCATAGGCGTAGCCAGATTCCAACCGGTGGAGGTGGAGGGGAGAGATCAAATCTCAAATTATGACCAAATTTCAAAGCGGAAATTTCATAAAGAATTCTTAACGTTGAATGAGAAATGTGGTAGTTCATCGTGAGCGGCGCGGCGGTGGGAAAAGCGCCGCCACTTTGAGGTCGATTCGCTGTTACATAATTTGCATTTACGATAAATTTTGATTCGCGTAAGCTACGACGTTCATTAGAGTTTTATCGTTCAGCCATCCCAAATCTATGAATTATATATATAAAAAACATAGTATAGTAAAAAAATCAAATAAATAATGCAATGTCGGACTAAAGTAATATGTCAAAAAGCCAATTCAAAATATAGAGATCGTATATTCTTGGAAATTATTTGAGTATTCGTTGGGTAGTTTTGAAGTTTATCGCATTCAGACAGGCAGACAGATGTGGAGGGAGCCTGCGTTGTATATTTTAGAACTTTTTAAGAGGAACAATTTTGTCATACATATTTTTTACGTAACTTTACCGTTTATGTAGCGCCGGTAATAGAAGGTCTAGAAGGAATAAATTTTCTCCGTTTGTGCAACATTGTTCAATGATGCCCCACTCCTACTAGTCATAGCGTGATGGCATATAGCCTTTCGCGATAATTGGTTATCGAAGTCTTCAGATTTATATAGTAGTATAGATATGTAGATTAGATATTGTATTTTAAACTGGCTGAGTCAGCGTGATACACAAAAATTAATAATTATTCGTTCCACATCAATCATTGTTGATAATTTACTAGTATTCTTGATAATAATTATATCAAATATACCTGCTTGATATAGCTGCAGCACCATCCCCATGAGAATATTCCGGAATAAAAGTCTACTTTACATTTTTCTAGGATACATATCCTTTCAACGGTTTGTATGTGTTTTCAAACATAAACCTTAAGGTAGGTTACTTTTACTTGGATTTCCTTTGGAAGTTCATGTGAAAAAACATTAACAGTAAACAGTGGTTGAAATTAAAATACTTTTCGGATTCTATCGCGGTTTTTTATATTTTAGTTTTCCCCCGACGTTTCGAAGATTTTACAGCCTTCACGGTCACGGGGGGGACTGAGGTGTTGTTCATCCGCCAATCATCATCTGCGACTAGACAAGTCACAAATCCTCGCCAAAGAACACCGATTCCTGCCTAAGATAACTCGCAAGCGACGCTTACGTCCGTGTCGTGTCCCCATACAATTTAAAAGTAAGAGGCTGTGACAGCGATAGTCCCCGTGCCATGGACTGCAATACGACAAATCTCGCAAACATAATATGCCATCTATGAGCAGAATAACGAATAACTATTATGACTTGGTTCGTACCCGCTTAGAATTTGCTTGTGTTGTTTGGAATCCATTTCATTCAGTGCATTCCCAGCGCATAGAATGTGTACAACGTGCATTCACGAAATACTTAGCGTTCACCTCAGAAGGTACCTCACACCGATGGCTTTATGAAGATCGTCTCGCTTTATTTATAATGACTTCTTTACGAAAACGACGGGAGCAGCATGATCTTGTATTTTTGTACAGATGTCTCAATGGGTTTTCTCGGTGTGAGCATTTATTGAAGCGCTTTGCGTTATCATTACCACACCGTCTCCCCAGGCAGACGCGAACAGAACTCTTCCACCTACTACAAAACCGAACAAACATTGGATATCATTCGCCCATACGTAGGATCTCCACTATAATGAAGTTTGTACAAAAATGTCAGTTATTGATATATTTCTCGATTCCCGGCAGGACAGTTGCAAGATCAAAATCTCCATTACCTCGCAGTCTCAATACATTAAATCGGTTCCTGGACTCGAAACCAAAGTGTGATATATTTGCGAGTGATAGGAGAGTATTTACATTAGAATGCTTGAGGTTCTGTGAGTATGATTGAAAGGTAATTAAATCTATGTTCTCTCTCTAGTCGGTCCTTCTTATCTGAGGATCGTGGTCAGCATCAAGGTTGCATCTGGAGCGGATGATCTGCCTCCACCGGTTTCTGTCCAGCGCGTCTCTTACAGTTGTGTAGAATTTACAGGACGATGAGTCTTTTACTTGGTCGGTCCGCCTCGTTGGTATACGACCGCGCAATCTTCTGCCTTCGGTGTTCCCCACCCAAATCTATGTTAGCGTAATTTAATATTAAGCTTTTTGTAATGAATAGTGTAAGTGGTGTTTTGTACCATACTATTAGCAATAAATAAATAAATAATAAAACTAAGACCCCAGCCACATCCGTTTGCCTGTCTGAACGCGATAAACTTAAAGAGTACCCAATAAATTTAGATGGAATTTGCTATGGAGATACTTTAAGACCCTGAGAAGAACATAGGCTACTTTCCATCCCGGGAAAATATATAGCAAGACTTTTGTAACGGAAATTTTTATACCGCAAATACTTTTTCACGCGGGCGGAGCCGCGGGCCAAAAATAGTATTTGATATAGATATTACCAACAACACAAGTAAATTATCAACAATGATGGATGTAGAACGAATTATTATTCATGTTTGTGTCATGCTGACTCGATCAGTTTACAATACAATATCTAATAACCCACATTATCGTCATTGACCTGTTGCAGTCCACTGCTGGCCATAGGCCTCTCCCAAGGTACGCCACAGAGCCCGGTCAGCTGATTTAGTTTAATTTAAATGTCTAACATTCGCGTAAACATAAGAAATAATTATTACAATTACAATTTACAATACATTTTCTGACACATTACTAAGGAAGTAGGTTTTATTTCTAATGTTAAATGTGAGAATTAGGGAAGCCGTTAAATACCTTTTTGGTGAGACGTTATTTACCAAGAGGTCCAATGATATGACATAGGGGTTAACTCTTGGACTGATTTGTTGAAAATTTTCTGAAGAAGAATAGAAAAAAAACTGGTAAAGGAAGGAAAATTGTTATGAAACCCCTTTAGGGCCCGAAATATACGCAACATATAATGATAGATTCGCCCTTAGGTCACAGAAATGGATGGAATACACAAGGTGAAAAATTTATGCGCTAGCTGCGTCTGCGCCTACAACTTATGTCATTAAAAATATATAATTTGTGTATAGACAATTCACTTTAGGCCACTGTTTACTGTTAATGTTTCTTGACATGAACATACAAAGGAAATCCAAGAACAAGTAACCTACCTTAAGGTTTATGTTTGAAAACACATACAAACCGTTGGAAAGATTTGTATCGCAGAAAAATATAAAGTAGACTTTTATTCCGGAATATTCTCATGGGGATGCTACAAACTAACCCCCTTATTCATAAACGTTTTTTATCTAACGACCGAGTAAGACTGTGATAACAAGTCTGTTTCTCAGTGCTGACGGCATGGCAGTCTGCGCAGTGCGTAGACGTAGGGCCGTTGTGATTGGCTAATATTGAAATGCAACAATAATAACCAATCACAACGGCCCTATGTCTATTTCTCAGTGCCGTTGGGCACTGAGAAACAGGCTTGTTATCACAGCTTTACTCCGTCCTTAGATAAAAAACGTTTATGAATAAGGGGGGTTGTATAGTAGGTATACTCTATACAATTATATAAAGCTAAAGAGTTTGTTTGTTTGAACGCGCTAATCTCAGGAACTACTAGTTAGAACTGAAAAAATATTTTAGTGTTATATGGCCCATTTATCGAGGAAGGCTATAGATCATCACGCTATGACCAATAAGAGCGGAGCAGTAATGAAAAATGTTGCAAAAATAGGGTAAAATTATTATTTTTGAGAGTTTCTGTTGCGTGCATTGCGTAAACGGTTAAAGTTATGCAACGAATATGATATGTATGACAGAATTGTTCCTCATAAAAAAAAAGAAATATATAATTTCAAATAATTTAAAAAAAATCTATTATCTATATTTATTACATAATATTACACGGTTATTCCGAGTTACTGATAGTAGATCTCTCGTATGCGAGGGACCGTCTGGGTAGGTACCACCACGATGGTTATGCTGCCACTAAGCACCAGTAAAAGTGTTTTATTTCAGATCAAAGGCATTGGACACAGCATAACTACTAGGTGTTATGAGGTTTAACATCTCATGTGACAGGGTGACGAGAGAGTGGAGTACCACGCAGTACTGTGTAATTCAAAATTCTATATGGTGTTACTGTCTATGGGCGTTCGCATCGCGTAATATCAGACGAGTGGCGTGTTCGTCTCATCCTTTAACTGAATAAATAAAAGAAAATTTATAAATAACTTAAAAAATATATAATATTTATCATAATGTACAATAAATTACATAACAATAAAATTAGGCCTTGTAGTATCTGTATGCGACGCCGTCCCATGAATCACAGGTCAAGGTCTGCAAAGAAAAAAGAATAATTGAAATATATTCTGGGTCGTGTATCTATTAAGTATAAGATTAAAGCAATGTTTCCCAAAGTATTCTTCGCCATGTCACCCTGCTGTCTAAATAGACATCCCCACGTCCCCCTCCTTTGCAATGCCAGGACTAGGAAGCCAGTGGGCTGAACTGTAGGCGTATCAGTCTTCACACTTCAGTGTAGTAGGTATGAATTATTACAAATAAAGTCCATACGTAAAGAGAGTTTATCAGCAAGGAGTAAAAATACATACGACACACACAACAGTAGAAGAAACACGCACTGGAAGAGAGAAGGAGAGTCTTAAGCTAAGCGAAAGCAACAAAAACTATGATAAAAACGAGTTATAGATCCGCGGCGCATGCGTCAGCTGACTGACTTCCTGAGGCCGCCCGGGCGCGTGGTCACAGGCGGAGCCTACGCGCTTCGATTCGATCGGTCCATGTTCATAGGACATTGGCTGATCGCTGTGTATACATACCAAATCTCTCACCCTTTGTCCATTTAATTTATATATATTTTTTGTTATTATAAGAGTGTAGCATATTTTATGTTTCTTAATTTAAGATGAGTTTAACAATAGTGCTTAGTTTGAATAATTTTATTATTTGTGTGGATAATATCGCCACAGGTACAGAAGGACACAAGTTTTTTTTACACTAATAAATTTCTAACTACCCCTTTGACATGACAATATATTTACCATTTTGAGGAGGTCTTCGGTGAATTCCCTCGTTCCCGTGCCTAATCCTTTACTGGTGTTGCCAACCACTGTCATTGTGTTGCCGTCGACTGTAAACACGCACTTTATCTGTAAGAAGAGGTAATGAGTGAATGTTTTTAAACATAGGATATCCATCTGTATATTAAAGTGAAGTATTGCAGAGGCAAATCACAAAGGTGTTAACTTGCAAAACGTAAATACATAACATGACACGCTGCTATTGTCTCGCGTGCCACGCCATTATTTTTGGTAATTTTCATTGCTTGCGCATTATCTGCAACTTCGTTTATTTTAAAACTTATTTCGTGCTAATTTATTTTAAATTTTAATTATTCATGAAAAGTTATAGTCTGAAGTATATTATGTTAAAATATAAGTACTTATGACTAAAGAAATAAGTCTATTATTTTCGAAAATATTATCAATATTAATACAAAGTGTAGGCTTACAAGTTCTTTCTGCAATATCAAGAACTTTTAGATTTCAGTTTCCAGTTTTATAAAGCGACATGCCGCAAGTCCTGTTAGCTTCAAAATTTGCTGATGTCAACTTGTGATTGTTTACGCGGTGAAAATTTCTTGCCGTAGTCGAATTCTGCAAGTTTTCTTGCTAATGTAAACATCGCTTGAAATAACACCTACCGGAATACTACCCAGGTCTACATCGTCGACCTCTTCTCCAGAATCGAACACGACTTCGTTGTTTCCCTCACTGGACCTAGTGATGTATCTATATTTGTTTCCCTCCTTCTTCAACTGGGCGGTGGACTTGAATGTCGCGTATTTCTTAATCACCTCCTCATCAGTGACACCTTGAAAATGTACACATTTTTATATAATATAATATATGTCTTCGGTATTGCTTTATCGGAAATAGTAACAATTCTATTTTTAAAAGTTGATCAATCACTTTTCAAAAATAATCAATCAATCAATGTTCTATTTTCGCTTTTAATAATTTATAATCAGCTACGAATTAAATATTTAACCCCTTCATTAACTTGACAATGTTAAGTTTTTTTAATTGATTCTTTTTTGATTTTCGTAAACAAATTGAATTTTAATTCTTATGTTCCTCGTTGATACTTTGATTATATTTTGGTAATTTATTAATTTCAGCACTTAGGTTATTGTTTATTTGATATTGAATAAAAATTACGTATTATTAAATAACATGGTTTTCTAATATTATAAGCAACAATTTTTACTCCTTATCGTTGATGAAATAAGTGTAACAATCAACTCATCATGTTAGTGGACTTACGCACTTGATATCTGTTTGGTAATGCCAAACATTTTATATTACATAGATTCTAGAATGTAAGTAAATATTACAAATTATTTTTAGCAAGCTCAGTTTCGGAATTGGAGATAATAAACTAAGTTATAGCTTAAATAAATTATGTGATTCCATTTTATTATGCACAATTCTACGATTACTCTGTTGCTTGTATTCAAGCTGTTTGTTTGTTTGTTATTCCCATAAGTACATATTTTTGTTTTCAATTGGCCCTAACGCTTGTAGAAATGCGTCGAGGCTACGGCCTTTAATAAACAATAGGGTATTTTAGTGTATGTGATAAAAAATCCAAACACACATAAATAAGATAGTTTAATCAAAAATCTATCGGAAAATAGTAGTTTCAGTTTATAAAATTATAAAATATTTTTTTAAACATAATACAAAGTTTTGACTTTTTGTCTGTTTTACAAATATGCGAAACGAGTGCCGCCATGGCATGATGTCATCAAGGTAGTAAGCTACTTGAAGCGTCAATACGCGTTCGCTAGAAATAGTTTATTGAAATTTGCTTTTCCTCATAGTTGCATCAGTTGGCACTTGAATACACAATTTTCTCAGCGTTTTTACACTAGTATTCTTACATTCAGGAACAACACACCAATGATAAGGATAGTAGCTCATATAAATTGTAATAATTAATTTTTATTATTATTTGTAATTAAGGTACATTGTGTTTGTTTATGTTGCGACTGTGACTAATAAATCGTTTTTCTTTCTTTCTTAATTTCCTCTTTCGCTATGCACAGCGTTGTTAATTTACTGTCGAGATGACGTCAGCAACGTGGCCTCTAACGTTTTCGTTTATTTACGCGGGAAGATTTAAAATGTAATATTTAAATGTATTTTAAAGGTACTTATTGGTTGGATTTTTTTATTAAATTTCTAGTGATCTTTATCACCTTAAGATTAATTTGAGACACTTTTCAAAAAAGATTGTAATACCCTATTGTCAATCTCATGAAGATTTTAGGAAATAATAGCGCTTAGTTAGGAAAGAAAGGACCTTGTATTATATTTCCTTTCTGCCAAAGTGTAGAAGCAAATGTTAATGTACACCTTTATGAAAAATGCTGACGTGTGCGTTCATCTATACTATTATATAAAGCTGAAGAGTTTGTTTGTTTGAACGCGCTAATCTCAGGAACTACCGGTTCAAACTGAAAAATTCTTTTAGTATTGGATAGTTCTTTGTTCTTGGAGTGCTATAGGCTATATATCATCACGCTATGACCAATAGGAGCGGAGCAGTAATGGCTTATCTTAGGAACTACCGGTTCGAACTAAAAAAATATTTTAGTGTTGCATAGCTCTTTATTCGTGGAGTGCTATAGGCTATATATCATCGTGCTATGACCAATATGAGCAGAGCAGTAATAGCTAATCTCAGAAATTATCAGTTCAAACTGAAAAAATATTTTTGTGTTGGATAGCTCTTTGTTCTTGGGGTGCTATAGGCTAGATATCATCACACTATGACCAATAGGAGCGGAGCAGTTGCAAAAACGGGTAAAATTTATTAGTTTTGAGAGCTTCCGTTGCGTGCGCTGCGTAAACGGTTAAATTTATGCAACAATGATGTATGACGGAATTGTTCCTCATAAAAAAAAAGAAATATATAATTTCAAATAATTTAAAAAAAATCTATTATCTATATTTATTACATAATATTACACGGTTATTCCGAGTTACTGATAGTAGATCTCTCGTATGCGAGGGACCGTCTGGGTAGGTACCACCACGATGGTTATGCTGCCACTAAGCACCAGTAAAAGTGTTTTATTTCAGATCAAAGGCATTGGACACAGCATAACTACTAGGTGTTATGAGGTTTAACATCTCATGTGACAGGGTGACGAGAGAGTGGAGTACCACGCAGTACTGTGTAATTCAAAATTCTATATGGTGTTACTGTCTATGGGCGTTCGCATCGCGTAATATCAGACGAGTGGCGTGTTCGTCTCATCCTTTAACTGAATAAATAAAAGAAAATTTATAAATAACTTAAAAAATATTATTTATCATAATGTACAATAAATTACATAACAATAAAATTAGGCCTTGTAGTATCTGTATGCGACGCCGTCCCATGAATCACAGGTCAAGGTCTGCAAAGAAAAAAAGAATAATTGAAATATATTCTGGGTCGTGTATCTATTAAGTATAAGATTAAAGCAATGTTTCCCAAAGTATTCTTCGCCATGTCACCCTGCTGTCTAAATAGACATCCCCACGTCCCCCCTCCTTTGCAATGCCAGGACTAGGAAGCCAGTGGGCTGAACTGTAGGCGTATCAGTCTTCACACTTCAGTGTAGTAGGTATGAATTATTACAAATAAAGTCCATACGTAAAGAGAGTTTATCAGCAAGGAGTAAAAATACATACGACACACACAACAGTAGAAGAAACACGCACTGGAAGAGAGAAGGAGAGTCTTAAGCTAAGCGAAAGCAACAAAAACTATGATAAAAACGAGTTATAGATCCGCGGCGCATGCGTCAGCTGACTGACTTCCTGAGGCCGCCCGGGCGCGTGGTCACAGGCGGAGCCTACGCGCTTCGATTCGATCGGTCCATGTTCATAGGACATTGGCTGATCGCTGTGTATACATACCAAATCTCTCACCCTTTGTCCATTTAATTTATATATATTTTTTGTTATTATAAGAGTGTAGCATATTTTATGTTTCTTAATTTAAGATGAGTTTAACAATAGTGCTTAGTTTGAATAATTTTATTATTTGTGTGGATAATATCGCCACAGGTACAGAAGGACACAAGTTTTTTTTACACTAATAAATTTCTAACTACCCCTTTGACATGACAATATATTTACCATTTTGAGGAGGTCTTCGGTGAATTCCCTCGTTCCCGTGCCTAATCCTTTACTGGTGTTGCCAACCACTGTCATTGTGTTGCCGTCGACTGTAAACACGCACTTTATCTGTAAGAAGAGGTAATGAGTGAATGTTTTTAAACATAGGATATCCATCTGTATATTAAAGTGAAGTATTGCAGAGGCAAATCACAAAGGTGTTAACTTGCAAAAACGTAAATACATAACATGACACGCTGCTATTGTCTCGCGTGCCACGCCATTATTTTTTTGGTAATTTTCATTGCTTGCGCATTATCTGCAACTTCGTTTATTTTAAAACTTATTTCGTGCTAATTTATTTTAAATTTTAATTATTCATGAAAAGTTATAGTCTGAAGTATATTATGTTAAAATATAAGTACTTATGACTAAAGAAATAAGTCTATTATTTTCGAAAATATTATCAATATTAATACAAAGTGTAGGCTTACAAGTTCTTTCTGCAATATCAAGAACTTTTAGATTTCAGTTTCCAGTTTTATAAAGCGACATGCCGCAAGTCCTGTTAGCTTCAAAATTTGCTGATGTCAACTTGTGATTGTTTACGCGGTGAAAATTTCTTGCCGTAGTCGAATTCTGCAAGTTTTCTTGCTAATGTAAACATCGCTTGAAATAACACCTACCGGAATACTACCCAGGTCTACATCGTCGACCTCTTCTCCAGAATCGAACACGACTTCGTTGTTTCCCTCACTGGACCTAGTGATGTATCTATATTTGTTTCCCTCCTTCTTCAACTGGGCGGTGGACTTGAATGTCGCGTATTTCTTAATCACCTCCTCATCAGTGACACCTTGAAAATGTACACATTTTTATATAATATAATATATGTCTTCGGTATTGCTTTATCGGAAATAGTAACAATTCTATTTTTAAAAGTTGATCAATCACTTTTCAAAAATAATCAATCAATCAATGTTCTATTTTCGCTTTTAATAATTTATAATCAGCTACGAATTAAATATTTAACCCCTTCATTAACTTGACAATGTTAAGTTTTTTTTTAATTGATTCTTTTTTGATTTTCGTAAACAAATTGAATTTTAATTCTTATGTTCCTCGTTGATACTTTGATTATATTTTGGTAATTTATTAATTTCAGCACTTAGGTTATTGTTTATTTGATATTGAATAAAAATTACGTATTATTAAATAACATGGTTTTCTAATATTATAAGCAACAATTTTTTACTCCTTATCGTTGATGAAATAAGTGTAACAATCAACTCATCATGTTAGTGGACTTACGCACTTGATATCTGTTTGGTAATGCCAAACATTTTATATTACATAGATTCTAGAATGTAAGTAAATATTACAAATTATTTTTAGCAAGCTCAGTTTCGGAATTGGAGATAATAAACTAAGTTATAGCTTAAATAAATTATGTGATTCCATTTTATTATGCACAATTCTACGATTACTCTGTTGCTTGTATTCAAGCTGTTTGTTTGTTTGTTATTCCCATAAGTACATATTTTTGTTTTCAATTGGCCCTAACGCTTGTAGAAATGCGTCGAGGCTACGGCCTTTAATAAACAATAGGGTATTTTAGTGTATGTGATAAAAAATCCAAACACACATAAATAAGATAGTTTAATCAAAAATCTATCGGAAAATAGTAGTTTCAGTTTATAAAATTATAAAATATTTTTTTAAACATAATACAAAGTTTTGACTTTTTGTCTGTTTTACAAATATGCGAAACGAGTGCCGCCATGGCATGATGTCATCAAGGTAGTAAGCTACTTGAAGCGTCAATACGCGTTCGCTAGAAATAGTTTATTGAAATTTGCTTTTCCTCATAGTTGCATCAGTTGGCACTTGAATACACAATTTTCTCAGCGTTTTTACACTAGTATTCTTACATTCAGGAACAACACACCAATGATAAGGATAGTAGCTCATATAAATTGTAATAATTAATTTTTATTATTATTTGTAATTAAGGTACATTGTGTTTGTTTATGTTGCGACTGTGACTAATAAATCGTTTTTTCTTTTCTTTCTTAATTTCCTCTTTCGCTATGCACAGCGTTGTTAATTTACTGTCGAGATGACGTCAGCAACGTGGCCTCTAACGTTTTCGTTTATTTACGCGGGAAGATTTAAAATGTAATATTTAAATGTATTTTAAAGGTACTTATTGGTTGGATTTTTTTTTATTAAATTTCTAGTGATCTTTATCACCTTAAGATTAATTTGAGACACTTTTCAAAAAAGATTGTAATACCCTATTGTCAATCTCATGAAGATTTTAGGAAATAATAGCGCTTAGTTAGGAAAGAAAGGACCTTGTATTATATTTCCTTTCTGCCAAAGTGTAGAAGCAAATGTTAATGTACACCTTTATGAAAAATGCTGACGTGTGCGTTCATCTATACTATTATATAAAGCTGAAGAGTTTGTTTGTTTGAACGCGCTAATCTCAGGAACTACCGGTTCAAACTGAAAAATTCTTTTAGTATTGGATAGTTCTTTGTTCTTGGAGTGCTATAGGCTATATATCATCACGCTATGACCAATAGGAGCGGAGCAGTAATGGCTTATCTTAGGAACTACCGGTTCGAACTAAAAAAATATTTTAGTGTTGCATAGCTCTTTATTCGTGGAGTGCTATAGGCTATATATCATCGTGCTATGACCAATATGAGCAGAGCAGTAATAGCTAATCTCAGAAATTATCAGTTCAAACTGAAAAATATTTTTGTGTTGGATAGCTCTTTGTTCTTGGGGTGCTATAGGCTAGATATCATCACACTATGACCAATAGGAGCGGAGCAGTTGCAAAAACGGGTAAAATTTATTAGTTTTGAGAGCTTCCGTTGCGTGCGCTGCGTAAACGGTTAAATTTATGCAACAATGATGTATGACGGAATTGTTCCTGTTAAAAAGTTCTACAAAAATATATTATAAAACAAAGTCCCTCGCTGCATCCGTTTGCCTGAATGTGTTAAACTCAAAAAGTACCTAACGTGTTAAGATGAAATATGGTATGGAGACAGCTTGAGACCCTGGGAAGAACATAGACTCCCGGGAAAATATATAGCGTGACTTTTATAACGGAATACTTTAGCCTGAAAAACTTTATAACACGGGCGGAGCCGCGGGCAAAAGCTAGTAATAACATAAAATGGTGCAGTATATTTATTTTACTATTTATGAAGTAGCTAGATTGAAAGTTAGATTTTTTTGTTCGTGGTAAATGGCAATAATGGAGGGTCCTTTGTATGTAGTCTATGACTTCACCATCTGATTCACTAACGTGCCTTCTCATACAAATAATATACATACCCATATACCTGAGGTACTCGTCGAAATTCTCCTGCCTGTCGAACGTGTAGACTTTACCTTCGTAAGCCATTGTTTGCTGGGGGGCTGGGGTCGAGGAAACTATCTGATTTTCATAGTGTGTTTCATACAATGTGTTTCATTGCAGATTTCCCACAGATGATGCTGAGGCAAAAATGGATCGTTGCCATAGCTTGTCCCAATTGGCATTGGAAAAAACAGCACCGTGTTTGCTCTAAGCATTTCGACAAAGTTTTATTAACATTGAAATAAGTTATCAAACATATGTGACATGAATGATACCGCTGTGTTTTAATTTTACTGTCCCATTTTAGTAACTTCTGTCAAATCACACCTCTTGGGTATCTTTTAATCCCTAAGAAAGTCAGAAAAGAACAGAAGGCGTACTGGCTTTCTCCTAGACGAAATTCCGGCTGATTTCTTGTTTGTTACTTACAGCGGTTTCCATTGCTTCCGAAATTTCTAACATTTTCTTCATTTAATAATCTAAATGCTAAACCATTTTTGTGTTTAGTAAATGACGTTTCAGAAGGCATGGAAACTGCTGTAAATAGCAAATGAAAATTGGACAAAATTTACCTCGAAGAAAGCCGGTAGTTCTATAGTTTATTGTAACTTAACAGCTTCTTAACGAGTGCTTTTATATACCCAGACTTCTTTTGGTACTTGAATACCAAATCAGGGTTTTGATACCTTTTCTTTAGCCTTTATCTAAAATAGAAATTTGCAACGGTTTGTAGTTGACTGATCGAAAAGTGTTTATTTTAACAGGTCTATGAATTTACCATAGCCGATAGACAAAGCATGTATCGATATCGATAAGATGTCAGAAGGGATCGCAACACAATTAAATTTCTTGCTGTCTTAGACAGAGTACACTCAAATGTCATAGTGTTACTTCTATGCTTGTCATTGTTCTGAGTACAATTACATCCTTGATTGTCAAAATATTAGGTATGTCAAAGTTACGTTTGAAAATATTATGTACTAGCTTTTGCCCGCGGCTCCGCCCGCTTTATAAAGTTTTTCGGGTTTAAGTTTTCCGTTATAAAAGTCAAGCTGTATATTTTCCCGGGAACCTATATTCCTCCCAGGGTCTCAAACTGTCTCCATACCAAATTAAAAATCCCATTTGTATAAACTTATAAAAATATTTCCGCTAAGATAAACGTGTCTAAGAGTTCTTGTGCAATATAGTAAGTACTGCGAGAACTTGCTAGTCTAAAATCGGCTCTAGTGTGTACTAGACTCTCGTTTTGTGGTCCAAAACATGTCCAGGTATCGACTTTAAAACGGAGCCCAAAATAATAATATTCAAAATGGTGGCTAGCAATACCAAATCTAACATATTTTTCTGTCTAGTGACCATTGATCCATAATATCAATATTTGTAATAAAATAATTCAAACATACACCCTCACCCAAATTCCAATTATTGTAATATATCGCAACACCGAAAATTACTCTTAGTAACCGAGTGACAAAATATACATAGTTACCTAAAAATATTGTAGTTTGTCAAAAACCATTAGTATGGAAGGGTAAGGCATTTAATATAAATTAGACGAAGTTCAAATCACATGTTAATATTTTTTAATTCTTATTTGTGTTTTTTAATTTTACATAGAGTGTATACAGTATTTTAGAATATTTTATGTTACTTAGTACATAATATACATATCCTAGATGAAATGATGTCGACATAAATTTGTGAGAGCGCCTGACAGCGCGTAACTGCAAATATTCCTGTTACTATAAGCTGTTGTTTGAGTAGGCGTTTTTAAAAATAATAAAATATTTTGTTATATATAACGGTATTAAAAAAAAATAAGATGAGTGTATTTAAAAATAGAGTATAGTATTATTTCAGAATATAGTTAACTCAAGTAGATAAGAGAGATATCGAAATGTTAACGATGTAAAATTCTTACCGTTGAGCGATGTTTGGCAGATATTAATTATGATTTTATTCTCGGTATCATGTTTAATAAAAAAAAAATACGCCGCTGTGCAAAAGACCATAAGCCAAACTACTTATTTCTTGAAAAATATTAACGATTTCTGCTTAAATTATTTTTTGCAGGACGCCCGTGGTCATAAAATTGAGTTTTACATATCTTAACCCCTTAAAGGGCTTTGTCGCATATGCGATTATATCGCCCAATTAAATGCTCAGCAAAATCTATGCCGACGTGCAAGATTGGTTTAAGAGCGCTCGCTCTTGCAGCAGGTAAAGGAGCCATTGGCGGTCGCGTGCGAAAACATTGAACGCAGCGACGCGTGCGCATACGTACTGCATCACGGGCAGATATAGTCCAATATGTTTGAGATAAAAGAAATTGTAGTGTTTGCGGAACTACATGTTAATATAATTTGTGAAATAGTCTATGAGTAATGACTTTTGGGTAAAATGATTTGATGCTGAGCATCGTACGATATGTGGGCACGTTGTGTCCTGCCGCCGACCCGAAGTCCGGCGTCGTCTATGAACGGCTTAAGTTTTTGAATTCTATTAGAACAAATTTCGTTATTTTTTAAACGTGAAATATCTTCACTAAACTTATTGATACGGTAGATCTCTCGTATGCGAGGGACCGTCTGAGTAGGTACCACCACAATGTCTATCACAATGGTGACAGCGCCAAGCACCAATGCTTGCACACTGTTTCTTTCCGTTTTAAAGACATTGGAGACAGCATAATTACTGGATATTATGATGCCTAACATATTATGTCTCAGGGTGACGAGGTCAGTGGAGTGCCACGTAGTACTTTGTAATTCAAAGTTCTGTTTGGTACTGATATTTTTTATGGACTATCGTATCACGTATTATCATCGGGCGGCGAGTTCGTCTCATCCTTTAATTGAAAAAAAGTTAATAATACAATTTAAATAAAAGAAAATTTAAAAATAACTATAAAAATATATATTTTACACAACAATCAATAAATTAAATAACAATTAAGCCTTGTAGTATCTGACTGCGACGCCGTCCCATCCTAAAGTGGTGACGGACTGTAAAGAAAAAGTTAAAGAATAATTAAAACATATTCATCTATGGGTATCTATATTTGTTTTGACTTCACACGTTAAGAAAGTTTATTAACATGGAGTAAAAGTACAATACGACTACACACAAGAGTAGAAGAAACGCACATTAGATAAGCGAAGGAGAGAAATAAAGGAGAGCCTAAAGCTAAGCGAAAGTAACAAGAACAATGCTCGCTATAGTGATAAGCGTCAGCGAGTTATAGCTGACTGACTACCTGCAGCAGGTCGAATGCATGGTGATAGGTGGAATCTACGCGTCTCGCTTCGACCGGTTTATATTCATAGAAGATTATTAGCTGATCGCTATCTATACATACCAAATTTTGTACAAATTACATAAAATTTTGATTATACATTTTTTTTATTGTAATAGTGTAAAGTATTTTATGTTCCTTAATTTAAGATTAGTTTTACAGTAGTGTTAAAGTTTTAATAACTTTTTTATTAATGCGGATAATACTGCCACAGGTACAGAAGTACACATGGGATACCAAGATGAAAATTATTTCATCTAGTAAAGAGTACTTACTGTACCTCAACCAAATATAGGTGCATTTCTAACTACCCCTTGGACATGACATTATATTTACCATTTTGAGGAGGTCGTCGCTGAATTCTCTTATTACGGTGCCAGATCCCATGCTGCTGTTGACAACCTGTGTCACTGTGTTACCGTCGACTGTATACGTGGACTTGATCTATAATAAGAGGTAACGATGGAATGTTTTTGAATAAATATACTTACGGGATAAACTATGGATACATATGTACATATACAATAAAGTAAATTTTGCAAAGATAAATTACAAAAGTGTGAACTTGCAAAAACGTAAATACATAACATGAGATTCTACTATTATCTCGCGTGCCACGCCATTTTTTTGCTCTAACTAATTTCAATATTCGCGCATTATCTACGGGGTCCACACACTCTCATTGGCGGAACGCGCACGTCGCGTCATCGGGAGCCAATGGCAGTGAATGCCCGAAGTAATCTGAGATTTGAACCGAAGGTGGCTATGCCCGCTACACCTGTCAAGGAATTAATTTCTCTATTTTTCATAACAATATTAGCATATTTTTTCCAAACGTAGTATTAATTCATAGAATTACATCTTTGCTTCGTTTTTGTTAAGTATAACTAATCTATTGTTAATTTATTTTAAATTTTAGTTGATCATGAAAAGTTATAGTCTGAGGTAGGTATATAATATGTTAAAATATAATTACTTATGACTAAAGAAACAAGACTATTATTTTCGAAAATATTATCAATTTTAATGCAAATTTTAGACTAAAAAGTTCTCTCTGCAATATATTGCGCAAGAACTTTCAGATTTCAGTTTTACAAAGCGCCTTGCCGCAAGACCCACAAGCTTCAAAATTTGTAGAAGTCAACTTGTGATTGTTTACGCGGTAAAAATTGCTTGCCGAAGTCGAATTTTGCAAGTTTTCTTGCTAATTTAAACATCGCTTGAAATAACACCTACCGGAATACCATTCATGCCTACATCGTTGACCTCTACGCCAGACTCGAACACGACTTCGTTGTTGCCATTGACGGAGTAAGTGATGTATCTGTACTTGTCTCCCTCCTTCTTCAACTGGGCTGTGGCCTTCATCTGCGCGTATTGCTGAATCACCTTCTCATCAGTGACACCTTGAAAGATTAGACATTTCCATATATCCTATTTGTCTCTGGTATTGCTTTATCGGAGAAGGTAGCAATTACATTTTTAAAAGTTGAGCTTCTGTATACAAATCATCAATCATTGACTAATCTATTTTCGGCTTTTAAAATTGTTATTACATTTAGCTATGAGTTAAGTGTTTAATCACTTGAGCAACGTGACAATATATTTTTTTTACTTTTTTATACAAATTGAGTTAATATTTGGTCATATCTCGCATTATGATGCGTTGATTATAATTTCCAATGACTTATCACTGACTGTCCTATAGACCAAATCTCTAACCTAGTTCCAGATGACCTAGAAAGTTCAAATTTAGCATCCAGATAGGTAGGTAGTAGGGTGAATACAAAGAAATAAGGCAAAAATGATAAAAAATTATCATTTTATTACAATTTTTAAACAATTGATTCTATTACACTTATTTAATAGTAATGAAAAAATTAGCTCGTCCTTTATACTTAGTCTAAACTCTAACCCCCTTATTCATAGATGTTTTTTATCTAAGGACGGAGTAAAGCTATAACAAGTCTGTTTCTCAGTGCTGACGGCATGGCAGCCTTCGCAGTGCGTAGACATAGGGCCGTTGTGATTGGCTTATATTGAGATACAACAATTTCAGCCAATCACAACGGCCCATGGCTACGGCTGTCATGCCGTTAGCATTGAGTAACAGACTTGTTATTATAGCCTTACTCCGTCCTTAGATAAAAAAACGTCTAAGAATAAGGGGGTAAAGCTTCACCATCTGATTTACTATCGTGCCTTCACATAAAAATAATATACATACCCATGTGCTTAAGATACTCGTCGAAGTTCTCCTGCCTGTCGAACGTGTAAACTTTACCGAGGAAAGCCATTGTGCGCGGTTTCTAGACGTCTGTCCACAAATTAATGAAATCAGGCAATAAGCCCCTTGTTATAGTTACTGTAAATCTAAGATTGTGGTTTGGTTGGCCGGTTGATAAGATTTCGAGTATGACTTGCAATGTTGGAGTCATGTTCCGGTTTTGTTCCGTGTTAAAGCATATTGTACCCAATGTACAGGGCATTATAGAGCTTTATAAGTTATATGCAGAACATCATGACGTAGTATTTTTGTCATATTCCAATTTTGTTTGTGATTAAGAATGACGTACCTAATGTACAGGGCATAGGTAGTGATTAAGCTACGTTTCATCGTGATTGGTCTTCTTCTTCTTCAGTATTTGGAAGTACACTGCTGAACATAGGGCTCCCCCAAACATTTCCTGACCAACCTGTTAAAATCAGTCTGCATCCAGCGGGTACCTGTGACCTTTACGAGCTCATCTGTCTAGCATGAAGAAGGAAATCCAACGCTGCGCTACTCACAGTAGTGAAATCCGCAGCATGCATGATATTTTCGTAGTGAATTATTTTTTTACAGTCAGTGTAGTCTGTTATAAGTATTTTATTTATTTGTTTGCTTAATTTAAAGCTTTATATACAGAGAAGTATATAGGCGGATTTAATGACAATTGTATTTTCTACCAGTCGACCTTAAGGTGGTGCAGAGATAAAGAAGGTAGATGCATTTGTAAATGGTGAAATAAATTTTATTAAATGTAATTTAATAAAGTTAATATTTAATGTTTTTTATTTTATTTTAATTAGTAACTCCGTAATGGAGCCCCAAAACTAGCCTAAAGTTATTTAAATTAACCATAGAGGGCAGTCTATTTAAAAAATCGTCTGTACTTTTTAACCATTTTTTTTCTCTTGATTACTTGGGACTCTATTCTGAGTTTTGCATATTTTAAAGATTTCTTTCTCTTTACGTATAGGCATTATAAAAGTAAATAAAACCGACTCCAAAAACTACTTCAAGTTCGTGTTATTTGTTATGTTTGTATGCACATTAAACTTTTTATTTTTGAGTCGGTGGTAAGTTTACATTGAATATTTATTCGATATTAGTTTAGGGAGCATTTAAAATTTTCAAAGTGCTTATTAGAGTATTTCTAAAAATAAATGTACCTAGCGAATAGGTTTTTACGAAATATTGTTAAAAAAAAATCCGCCTCGTGTTTTTTTATTTGTCTTAATTTATTTTTATATCAGCCCTATACTTTCCACTGCTGAGCACGGGCCTCCTCTCCTACTGAGAGGGATTAGGCCTTAGTCCACCACGCTGGCCTAGTGCGGATTGGTAGACTTCACACACCTTCGAAATTCCTAAAGAGAACTTCTCAGATGTGCAGGTTTCCTCACAATGTTTTCCTTCACCGTTAAAGCGAACGATACATTCACAAAGAATACACACATGATTTTTTAGAAAAGTCAGAGGTGTGTGCCCTTGGGATTTGAACTTGCGGACATTCGTCTTGGCAGTCCGTTCCACACCCAACTAGGCTATCGCCGCCTTAATTACATTTATTTGTCTTAATTACATTTATTTTATATATATTTTTTATAGAAATTATTCAGTCAAAAAAAAATAAAAAAACTTACCTAAGAATATTTCATAAAAACTATTTCGTTACGTTCATTTATTTTGAGTAATACTCATTATTACTTTTCAAATATAGAGTACCCAACTATTGAAGCCTAACTGTGTCCAAAATTTCTTTCGCGTGGACTTGTGTCTCTCTTCCTCTCCCATACTCCGAGAGAAATATCAGATAGACCGAGAGTCTGGGAGAACACGCGCGACGCGTGTAGGCCGTCTCCCCGTGGATCCCTTTGTCCCTAACTAATCACAGGATGTAATTTTGTTTAGAGTGAGTAATTTTGAATCTTATTAGTGATTTTAGCGTGATTTACTAACGAACGTTTGAGTACACATACAGAAATTCAAAAGTTGTTTTAAGTACTTCATCGCGTCTCTCAGTTATTTTTTTCCAAAAATATATAAAATACCTAAGATGACTTCAAGGGTGCTGTTCAACGTCCCCAAAATATCCAGCAATGTATTAAAATATGTATTAAAATAAAACTTACACATCCGGCTCGAAGGACCATTTTGTTCAACGTCCTCAAAATATCCAGGAATGTATTAAAATAAAACTTACATATCGGTGAGAAAGACACTTATTTCTTTGAATTTTAAAACTTAAGTATATTGGTAAGCGAATCTTGACATCGCCATTCAATTATTTATAGTTTTTATTCAACACCATCTATTGGCATATCTATGACAATATTTATTTATAATTTAAATTAATACATGATTAAACAGGTAGTCCATTGAAAAGTTACATTTGGAGTTGCGTTTTTTAGAGGACGCAATTTTATTTTTTTGAAGTGTAGGGGGGGTCAGTGTAAAGCTAAAACCAAAGTCTGGCTCTGGAGCTTCTGAAATTGACGATAAACTACTGGAGCTGCTGCTGCGACGACGAACAACATTATCGGTTCGATTGTCCACGTAATAACAATAACACGCAATATGTACAGTAACTTCCGAAACAGTTCGTAAAAATTTGTTTTTGTGAACAATTGCTTCATCTGTGCCAAAGCGATTCAGGATCCAAGTAATTCGGGTACATGCCGACAACCGCGGGTTTGTGTTGTACGTAATGAGAGTACAAAAAAAAGAATTATGAACCTTATAAACACACGTTCTGATGACGTTGCAATGGACATTGCTTAACATTGAATTTCTTAACATTTTCGCTTATAACTTTTTTATTTATAGTTCTACGACAAAAAGTTACTAAAGTTGTAGAGATTTTAATTAGCAACAAAAAATATTTATAATTTTTTTTTGTCAGATAAATAGTTTAAGAGATACATCGTAAAAACCATTTCAACCCCTATTTTCAAGATGGCGGCCGCGGGACAAGGGTGGCGACTCCACAAACTTGGTTTTAGCTTTACACTGACCCCCCCTACACTTCAAAAAAATAAAATTGTGTCCTCTAAAAACGCAAGGCCCAAAAAATTTAACATTTCAATGGACTAAGGTGCTTAACCAGAAATTAAATATAATATTTTTTTTAATACCCATTTCCCCTCCCTTTCCATTCCAACCATCGTAATAACTCCTACTTCCTATTCTCTTCCTTCCCTCTATCCCCTCCTTTCTTCCTCCCGGGCCCTAAGACTGAGTAGCTACATGTTGCCAGTGAACCTTCCACTGGCGTATCCAGCGATTGCGGTAGGGCCCACCAACTCATCATGGGACTGCCGTGGTTGCTAAGTCGGGGGATCGCTTGTACACCATTAGCAGGGTACCCCCGATGATAACCACGGCAGTACCCCAAAAAAAAAAAATATTGAAATAATATATTAATATTTAAATTCGAACCAGTAGTTCCTGAGATTAGCGCTTTCAAATAAACAAACAAACGAAGAAACTCTTCAGCTTTATATAATAGTATAAGTAGATTATCAGATATTCTATTTTGAACTGACTGAGAGGGCGTGACACACAAAAATAAATAATAAGTCGTTTTACATCAATCATTGTCGATAATTTACTGGTATTGTGGATAACAATAATATCAAATATTATACCTACTACATTTAGTTTGCAGCAATTTTTCCTGCGGTTAAAACCGCTTTCGGCGGTTTGTATGTGTTTTCCAACACTTACCTCAAAATAGGTTATTTGCTCTTGGATTTCCTTTGCACGTTAATACTTAATTTCAGGAAAAATTAACAGTAAACAGTGGCCTAAAGTGAATTGTGTATACACACACACGAATTTTTTCACTAATTCCCACACTTACGCTTTTGGCACACCGACGCGACGAACCGCGGTAGCGAAATGCATACCTGCACGAAAAGCGAAATATTAGCGAAATTTAAGCGGTCGTTTTCACACCAATTTCGCTTTTTCTACTCAACATATCATTTGAGCTAGACTGGTCTCTTTCGGAATCTTAAGTAGAAGAATGTACTTTTTGTATTGACATTAAGAAAAAGACGATAATATGTAGGACAGATTTACCGCTGTTCGCTACTGCGGTTCGCCGCGTCGGTTTGCAAAAAGTGTAGAAATAATATGGCATATAGTGCATCTCGCTCTAGCTGTCTATAATTTCCTTCAATTGCCTCTCTGTCTATAGAATATCATAGTTACCCGCGATACTCTTTTCATACGGACACCACGGTATCGCCATTTTAGTTTCGCCGCTGGGATAGAAACGACGTGTTTTGTCTTTTATGTCAAAAATCGCGGCGAAAAAATATGGCGGAGGTAGAAACCGAGAAAATTATTTATGATATTCGGGGTTATCTCATACAGTTTGTAGAAATTCATGAAAAAAAGAAGAAGCGCGTACGCGGTTCGCCGCGTCGGCGTGCAAAAGGCAGTAGCATTAAAATATTTGAAACTGTTTGCTTAGTAATGTCTCAGAAAAGTAATAGTACTTTGATTTCTTCATGCAACGAAGTAATACATCATAGAATTTAAACATTACGGGGCTATCGTGAAATGTTGCTTACGGAACTGGGGTGACGAGAGGCAATGCCTTAATTGCTACATATAACACCGCATTAAATCCGCTGACGTAAAGTATTTGCTATTCCATCATCCCTCAAATTCGTTTTTTTTTTTTGGAGAGCGGTCATGGACCGGGGTACCCTGCTAACGGGGTACAGACGATCCCCCGGCTTAGCAACCACGGCAGTTCCTAGGAAGATTTGGTGGCCCCTTCTGTTAGCACCGAGGGTGCCAGCGGACGGTACGCTGGCGACCCACAGCTATCCGATCTCAGGGCCTGCGAGGAAGAAGGGAGGGGATAGAGTGAAGAAAGAGAAGAGGAAGGAGAAGGAGCCTTCTCAGGATAGTTGGAAGGGAGGGGGAGTAGAAATGTTCGCACACCCTTATAGAACTCAATGTGTATTTAGCAATCATGAGGTATACACACTGAACTGTGTGCCTAAGGTCGCGGCAAATGTGCCCCCATGCATGGACGTGCATTTGATGTGGAGATTAAGCGCACAAGAATATACCGTTTAACGTCTTTGGCTAAATCATACTTATCCCGTGCCTGCAGTGGGAATTATAATACAGGGTTGGTATAATTATATTATAGAATATTAATACTGATAGCTCATATTTGTTTTATAATTATTACGTGGTTATTCCTGTATTATGGTAGATCTCTTGTATGCGAGGGGCCGTCTGGGTACATACCACCACAATGTCTAACCTACCGCCAAGCACCAGTGCATGTACTGTTTTGTTCCGGTTCAGAGGCATTGGAGACAGAATAACTACTGGGTATTATGAGGCTTAACATCTTATATCTCAGTGTGAGGAGGGCAGAAAACTAATTAAGTTAAAAACTAATTAAGTAAACTAGAAAATTAATTAAGTTTCATTCAATAGACAAGTGGAATCACTAGACTTGTTCATTGTTCCATTGTTTTATTTTTAGTTTTAATTTACTTTGTTTTAGATGTAACTTCTTTTTGTTTTGTATTATTAATATAAGTCTGTAATACAATTATGTACGCGCTAGTTACGTTGTAAATCTGTAATCTGTGTTATGCGCTCCATAAGTGTCGTGTATATGAGATTTATTTACCATATGTATAATGTAAGTTAGTTTGTGAAAACTTTTAATATGCATGATGTGGATGTGCTTAATAACACAAAAAAAAGTTTAAAGCATCCTGATTTAGACATTTTTGACAGCAGGCTGTGCAAGTACAAGAAGATTGTGTACGCGTGTCTTATGTATATTGCTGTATCTCAATAATAGCTAGTCAATATCTATTATCATTGGGATTTCGTCCTTAATAATTACTAAATATAAATTTTTGTTAATCAAACTTGTAGGTGTCACCTAATTTGGATAAATGTAAATAGTAAAAGCTGGATAGTTGCCCCACTTTTAAAAAACGCTCTATTAATAAAAATATGTTGTTTTTAATGTTGAATTCAAAGTGCATATTGAAATATTGTTCATTCATCTTCTATATTAGCCTGTTTTTATTAAGATAAATTACATAGTTTTTAAATAAATCTTGTTTTATTTGACCTCTAAAAAGTGGGATATTTGTCTACAATGGCAGATAGTTGCCTAACGTCAAAAATACTTTTGAGGATATTTACCTCATGTAAGGATAGATGCCTCTCTAGGTTTCTTTCAGATAGAAACAAACTTGTATTCATTTAAGTTTATATTAAGTACCAATCAAAATTATAAAATTACAACAAAAATAGACCACAAACTGGTAATTAGGTATACAAATTATTGAAAAAATATTATTATTTATTTTACAGACATGACTATAATATTATAGTTATCACCATTGGCGTTAGCATCGATTAATTTAAGTAGATATTCAGCATTCATTATTTATTGTGATCCTTTATTGAGGACTAATTAGATACATAGTTATTACATTTAAAAATAGTATAAACTTTTTAAGTTTTAAATTAGAAAATTCGAGAACACGTAAGTTATACCCATTCGTCATTGGAATGTTAGCCGGCTAACATTTCAAGCACGAATGGGTTAAAATGGTTTCTTATGTTTTCGCGAATTGCGGATTTTATCCCGGATTTTATATTATAATTTTCTCCCGACGTTCCGAAGACTTTGCAACCTTCGTAATCACGGGGTGGACTAAGGTGTTGGTCATCCGAAAAATCAAAGTTACAATATCTACCTACATTTTACAATTATACCACAATGTTTTTAAATTTTGCTGTTGTCGGTCCAATTTACGGAGAATGAGTTCATAGTGTCTTGATGTCTGGCAGTCGGTCTTTTAGGTTCCGATTTCATTAAAAGTAGAATAGGACTCCAGGCTTGTTCAAGCTTCCAACCATATTCTGTATTGAAAATTTGATGGTTTTTAATTTCAATAGATTCGTGAATCATCCCAGATAGCAATCAGTATTCTTTGGCAAGGATTTGCGGCTTGTTCAGTCGCAGATAGATAGTTGCCCTGGGGCAACTATCCGCAAAAGTCAATAGGGCAACTATCCTTTTTGGTACGGATACTTGCCCTTTCTATTTGAGAAATAAATAAAAACTATTTAACAATAAAGAGTAATAAACAGTGTAATTTAAACCCTTATGCATGCATGCTAAGAAACAAGAATTTTACAGAAATCTTAATAAGTAATAAAAATATTCAACAGAGATTGCTTACTAATATAATTTCAACGCTCGTCAGCTTAGCCGCGGAAGATATTTGGGCATACGGACAAAATACGTCTGCCTATTTCAACTTCTTATGTGTCACGAAGGCCTACACGGGGGACACTTTCAATTATTAGCAACCACTAATACTTTCAACAATCATATTATAGTGTATTCGAAACTGAGGCATGTATCCGTTCGAGGCAACTATCCGGCTTTTACCCTATACTTGCATTTGGATTCTGACCAGCCATTAGACCCACTTTAGTGTAATTTAGATTATTGTTGTCGGTAATCTGTTTAATGCAATTTCTTTAAACAAAAATAAATAAAAACAGAAAACAGTACTCCTAATTCAGAGTTATGTATGATTTTGTTACTGTAAATAAACGAAAATTTAGAAATAACTATAAAATTATATATTTATCATAACAACCAATAAATTAAATAACAATTAAATTAAGCCTTGTAGTATCTGTATGCGACGCCGTCCCACGATGAAAGGATCATTGTCTGCAAAGAAAAAAGAGTAATTAAAACATATTCTGGGTCATGTATGGGTATCTATTATAAGATTAGAGCAGTGTTTTCCAAAGATTTTTTGCCATTCCACCCTCCTGTCTCAATAGAACTCCCCACGCCCTCTTCCTCTGCAATGCATGGACTAGGCAGCCAGGGGGCTCACCGAGTATCCCAACTAATAATATTAAAATTAGATTGTTTCTTTGTTTTGACTTCACGAATTTAGTACTCAAACCGGTGATCATAAATTTTGCATATAATATGTTGTCAGGAGTACTGTAGGTTATCAGCCTTGAGTGTAGTGGATATAAATTATTAAAAATAAAGTCCACACGTAAAGAGGGTTTATAAGCAAGGAGTGTAAGTACAATACACATAACAGTACAACAAACATGCACTAGAAGAGAGAAGGAGAGTCTAAAGCTAAGCGAAAGTAACAAAAACTATGCTCGCTATAGTGATAAGCGTAAGCATCAGCGAGTTACACAAATAAAAAAATATACATATTCCCTATTATTCATAGTTATGAATGGCGCCGATCATAGTGATCGAAGTAGTACGTGTGAGGTTTACTTGCGTTATGTACATGGTACCACGAGTTCTCATTTATTATTCGTAAACATTCAATTTAATGTTTGTAAAAAATATATTTATTTTATTACATTGGTATTTTTTTAAACATATTATTGATACAGAATTTAAAGTTTTCGGTTCCAAAACGACTATAAAATCAAGGTGTATAATAACACTGTATGAAATAAAACCATAATATTATATTTAGATAATACTTGATCGAATACTTGTAAATATTTACTATTGTGCTTTTGTTAGAGTAATAGAATCCCTTAACATGGACTGCTATTAATTCATTACATTATGTACACTTAAATACATTAATAAATTAATTCTTTATTTTATTTAAATGATGCATATTATTATAAAAATATAATATGTTGTACTGTTTTACTCGATTCAAGTTCAAACTTACATAAAACTAATAAAATCAAGTGTCCAATTTTTCCCAGATTTCTCTGATTATACTTACGTCGCACGCGATTTGGCCAATGAGCGTGCGGCATTAATTGTAACTATATATACTTTTCTAACGATCGTATGCTGAATCTCTTTATTCCTTCTTCGAGCCGATTTGTAATTACATGTACAAGTATGTGACTATAGCAAATAGTGCGCTGTTTTACGTGCAATTTTGTTAGTCTATGACGCGTCTATTTGTAAAACGTCATTGACTGTACCTCAACCAAGAATAGATGAATTTCTAATTACCCCTATAACACGATATTCTATTTACCATTTTGAGGAGGTCTTCGCTGAACTCTCTTATTATGGTGCCAATTACTTTGCCGGTGTTGCCAACCTGTATCACTGTGTTACCGTAGACTGTGTACACGCACTTGACCTATAACATGAGTAAATGTTTTTAAATATACTTACAGAAAAAGCTAAGGATACCTGTATAATAAAGTAAACTATTGCAGAGGTAAATTACAAAGGTGATAACTTGCAAAAAAGTAAATAGGGAGATATATAAAATGACACGCTGCTATTGTCTCGCGTGCTATTTTCTTCACTTTGAAAATTTTCAATGCTCGCGCATTATCTACAGGGTCCACACACTCTCATTGGCTGAACGCGCACGTCACGTCATCGGGAGCCAATGGCAGTGAATTACCGAAGTTACCCGAGGTTTGAACCGAAGGTAGCTATGCATTTTTTTTTCCAAGCATAGTATTAGTTCATAGAATTACATCTTTGCTTCGTTTTTGTTATAAATTATCAATTGTTAATTTATTTTAAATTTTAGTTGATCATGAAAAGTTAAAGTCTGAGGTAGGTATATAATATGTTAAAATATAAGTACTTATGACTAAAGAAACAAGGCTATTTTAAAAAATATTATTAATTTTATTGCAAAGTTTAGACTAATAAGTTCTTTCTACAATACATTGCGCAAGAACCTTCAGATTCCAGTAGCGCCTTGTCGCAAGTCCTGGAAGCTTTAAAATTTTTAAATGTCAACTTGTGATTGTTTACGCGGTAAAAATTGTTTTCCGAAGTCGAATTCTGCAAGTTTTCTTGCTAATCTAAACATCGCTTGAAATTACACCTACCGGAATACCACCCAGGCCTACATCGTCGACCTCTACGCCAGACTCGAACACGACTTCGTTGTTGCCATGGGCGGAGGAAGTGATGTATCTGTACTTGTTTCCCTCCTTCCTTAACTCGGCGGTGCCCTTAACCTGGACGTATTGTTGAATCACCTCATCAGTGACACCTTGAAAGATAAGACATTTCCATATATTATCCTATGTCTCTGGTATTGCTTTATCGGGGATAGTAGTAATTCTATTTTTAAAAGTTAATCAAACAATCAATCTTTCTTATGAAAATTATCGAATTCAATTTTTTTATTACATTTAGCTATGAACAAAATATTTAACTTGACAATATTGTGATTTTTTTTTTATTTTCGTAAACAAATCGAGTTTTCATTTTCGTCTTATCTCGCTCTTTGATGCTATAATTATAATTTTGCGAATTAATTATTTTCAGCATTGAGGTTATTATTATTTGAAATTGAATAAAAGTATTTTTTTATTAAAATAACACAATTCACTTTTATGGTGCCAAACATTTTATATGACATAGATTCTGGAATGCGCTAATTACAAATTATTCTTAACAAGCTCAGTTTTGGAATTACAGATAATGAAACAAACTTATAGCTCAAATAATAATGAGATTCCATTTATTGTGTACAATTCTGCGAAAATTGTATTGCTTGGATATGTCATTCCCATACATATTTATGTTTACTATTGGCGCTAACGCTTGTAGCAATGCGTCTTGGCTACAGACTTTGAAGAGCAATTGACAACATTTCATTTTTTCAACAAACTCAAATGTTTATATTTTATGAAACTAGATCTAAAATTGTGAGACCCAAATTTTATCTTTTTTCAAAAATCAGATATTTTCGTTCATGATTTTCACTTTTAATGTTGTGATATTCTAAAACGACGTAAGCACCAAATGGTGGCATATATACGGCTCAAAACGTAATGACCAAACCTTGAAGTAAAAAATAAGTGAGGTGACAGTTTATTTTGTTTCTCTCTCTCTCTTCGAAAATGACAGTTGTGACGTAGATACCTATTGTAATATTGACATTTCACATTAACAAATGACGTTGTCTTAGTTTTTAAATCAATAGTAAGGTGGACCAAAGAACTACTTTATTCAACTGTATGTGTGACGTCATCAAGAATTTTTCGGTTTTTATTTTTTTTGGCGGCAGTAATAGACATTGCAGTGGTACCTACCCAGACGGACTCTTACATATGAGAGGCCCACCATCAATATGTACGTTATTTGAAAAAGAAGAATAAATTATCAACAATTTCGTTCGTTGTCACTTAACATGTATAATTCAATTTTGAAAGTCCACAAAAATAAGGAGAAAAACAAAATTAAGCGATGTTTTACTAAAAATAAAAAAGCTCAAATAGGAAAAAATGGACGAAAGATATAATGGAATGGTATCCTAGGAATGGAAAAAAACAAAAGGGAAGGCAAATTAAAAGTTGGGAGGATAATCTACCAAAAGGATGGAGAAGATTAATTCATGATAGAGATGAGTGGAAGAAACTAGGGGAGGCCTATGTCAAAGGACAACCTGACCTACAAACTGGTTTTTTAAGAATAAATAGACACTTTTACATTAATTGGTTCTTTTCAAATAAGTTAAAATGGTACTATATTTGGTCGGTGAATAAAGGCTTTTATTATTATTATTATTATTACATTGAAAGTTATAGATTTTATTGTTCGTGGTAAATGGGAAGAAGGACATGGCGCGTCCTCTATACATAGTCTAAGGCTTCACCATACGATTCACTAACGTAAAAATAATATACTATAACGCGTCCTTGGGCGGGGGGCCACACAGATAAGACGTAGGGCGCAGACATGGCACGTATGGGGCGCCGTCATAATTGTTTAAAACATAGGAAATACGAGGCACGGACGTGACGCTGGCGCCGCGAGAGATGAAGGTTTTAAGCTCTCCAATTTCGACAGGATAACATGTCTTCTTCCGACGATGGAGATGTTTTAACACTGGTGCATCTCGCTAATATATAGTTTAAGATCTTTTATTTCCTCATAAAGAATTACATAAATTCACTTACTGAGATAATTATTTATAAAATAAAATCATGGTTAACTACGAGCGTACAGAATTTAAAAGAGAATACAATAAATTAAGATTATGTATAGAAATGAGTGGGTAAATTAAAAATATTTCGACGGCAAAGTGTCGATGTTAAATAGTAACCGGCGACCACAGATATACAGTAATACAGAATGCTACTATTACTAGATGTGTTTTGACGACATTGGTAATATGATAATATCCGTTAAAATTATGAGCTTGGTTATATACACGGATTACTTTCCCTGTAAATGATTTTTTTAAACATTTTTTAATGCTGAATATAGTTTTAGCATCCTTAACATCAGCTGGTAATTTGTAGTATATTTGAATGCCCTCATATTCAATATTCTTGTTACCGTGGTTTGTTCTAGGTGCCCGTGTGACTAAACAGTTAGCATTTCTAAGTTTGATTTTTTGCATTTGGGTTTTTTTAGTAAAAGTTAAACTTGTAAGGATTTCTTTCTTTAAAGTTTTATGTATTATTTTATTTAATATGCACGTATAATACGTATATGTTTGAGCGACATTCATTATTTTCCTATCTTCATATATTTTTTCCGTGGGTGTTCTAAGTTTGTAGTTGAATAATATTTTGATTAATTTATTTTGTTTAGTTTGAAGTTTTTGGCAAATTGGATTTAACTGCGGTGCCCCAAATTTCAATTAAATAATCGATATGCGGTTTTACCAACGAATTGTATATAATGTATTGAGCTTTTCGAGGGAGACATTTTGCTAAGTGATGAAGAACGCCCACTTGGGATGTCAACTTAGACGTGATTTTTTCTATATGTGGTTTCCAACTTAAGTGATTATCTAAAATAATGTCAAGGTATTTTTCATTTGATTTTCTTTGAATTAGTTTGTCATTGATTTTTAATTGTATATTATCATATTTTATGTTCTTATTTTTTGGAGCAAAGATAAAGATAAAATATACAGAGGGATATTGCAATACTCTGATCTATTATAATTATAGAGAACTGGGTCGCAGAAAAGATATATGTCCACGCCCGGCCGTGTCTTACGTTTTGTCTGTCTGTCCAGCGCATTGTAACTAAGGACGTTTCTCCGGCACCGAACTCGTCGGTCCCGCGGACCCTATAAGTACCACACCGCGCCTACGGGCTGCGTCCGTGGCGGAGCCCTGCGCTCCCGCAGTGTCGAGCCGGCTGTGTCTAACGGTAGACGCGGCTGGTGGGAGGACGCGACGATGTGCCATAACATTTAAATTTTTATTAGATCTACACTTTTATAAACACTGTTCACAATGACTCTCTAATTATTAAAAGAAAAAAACTTAACTAAACACTTATTTCACTGCCAGTGGTAAATGAAAAAAAAAATTGTACTTTGAAATAAATTAAAAACTAAAACTTATTAATTGATTAATTACTAAATGAAATCTATAAAAAAAAAAATATTGCCCACACATCACTGATATACTTTACAGATAGGTAATCCTTCTCCCATCCTTCTTTCCTTCCCCAATTCCTCTTCTTTCCCCTCCTAAACTCCCTTAGCCCCTGCAGTCGTTAAGCCGGGAGGAACCAGTATACCGTTCGCAGGTTCCTCTCGGTGTTCACTACAGGATCAGCCGTTAAAAAAAAAAGGTAGACGCGTGCGGGTGCCAGACTCGTGGTCTCACCGTGTTATTATCGAATGATCAATTACCTATTATTGTTATTATTACACCCCATATAATGAAATAAATAAATATTATATACTCGATAATACATACCCATGTGCTTAAGGTACTTGTCGAAGTTCTGGTGCCTGTCGAACGTGTAAACTTTACCGACGTAAGCCATTGTGCGCGGTTTCTAGACGTCTGTACACAAACTAATGAAATCAGACAATAAGTCACCTTTTATAGTCACTGTTAATCTAAGATTGTGGTTTGGTTGGCTTGTTGATAAGATTACGTGTATGACTTGCAATGTTGGAGTAATATTCCGGTTTCGTTCCGTGTTAAAGGATATTGTGCCTAATGTACAGGGCATTATGGAGGTTAATGAGTTAAGTATATGCAGGACATCATGACGTAGCATTTTTGTCGTATTCCAAATTTGCTTGTGTTAATGAATGGCGTACCTAATGTACAAGGATAAAAGCAGTCTGCATCCAGTGAGTTCCTATGACCTTTACGATGCCGTCTATTCAACACGTGGAAGGAAATCCAACGCTGCGCTAGTCACAATAGTGAAATCAGCACCATGCATGATATATTCATAGTAAATTACATTTTTACAGTCAATGTAGTCTATTATTTATTTATTTTTTAATTAAGAAATCCGAAATGATGCCTAAAACTAGCCTGAAGTTATCTAAATTAACTATAGAGGGCAGTCTATTTAAAAAATCGTCTCTACTTTTTAACCGACTTCAAAAAAAAGGAGGAGGTTATCAATTCGACGTGATTCTTTTTAATTTTTTTTTGTTTGTTTATTACCTCAGAACTCGCTCATTTTTGAACCGATTTGGAAAATTCTTTTTTTATTCGAAAGAATTTCTCTCTAGATTGGTCCCATAAAATTATTTTCAACATCGCTTCGGTAGTTTGGTTTTAAAATAAAAAAAACTAGAATAATTTGGTCGTCCAAGAAAACGAAATCGCGAACTTAGCTTTCCTGTGACGTATTTAGTTATGTTTTTGCATTGAGTTTGGTTGACTCTACTTCTTACATACATACATATATGTAGCATCACACCTTTACCCTTTTCAGGGGTAGGCGGAGGTGTTACACCACAGCGCGACAGTTGTACTGTGAGCCAAATATATCAGTTGTGTTTTTGCGTTAGGTTTGCTTGAATCTACTTCTTACATACATATATATAGCATCACACCTTTTCCCCTTTTCAGTGTTACTCAGAGGTGTAACTCCTCAGCGCAATAGTCGTATCATGAGCGAAACACAACTATGCCATTGAGACGGTCTATTTTTTACTAACACAAAAGCAAAAAATAATAATAATTTTAACAAAAAATTAAACCGCCTTCAAAAACCAATCAAAACCAAACAATAATTTCATATAACAAGTATATATTGGATACCAATTTTGGAGTCGATGCCTAATTAAAATTGCTAGTTAAGCTAGATAAATACGTTAACGAATATACGAAAACAATGTGCTGCCAGCGTACAAAGTCAACAAATCAGATTATCACCGGAGATAAACACACCGCCGCAGCACAGCAAATGGAAATATTTAAATTTGTGAACTGTACACTACCCAAATTCTTCCCCTGTTACCTATAGCTGGTCAAATGTGGGTGTATTACACTCCCTGCCGCGAAAAAAGAGGAAATAAAAAGATGAAACATCATACATGTGCTTGGTATTAAACCTTTCACTGTGTATGTTTGTTAGTAGTAAACGCAAACCTACTTACTCCTTTTAATTGATTTGAAAGAAATTTAGCTCATCGATGGACTATGCAACAAATATAGTTAGCTAGCAATTTTGACTTTGACTCCAAAATTGGTATCCAATATATACTTGTTATATGAAATAATTTTTTGGTTTTGAGTGGTTTTTGAAGGCGGTTTAATTTTTGTTAAAATTATTATTATTAACCATATTCTTTTCTCTTGATTACTTGCGACTCTATTCCGAGTTTTCCATCTTTGAGAGATTTCTTTCTCTTTACGTAATTCGGTTTCTTATCTCCTCGGTCCATTTTAATTGCAGTTAATCGTTAAAAAAACGTTTACAACCGTTAAACCGCGAGAACGAATCGTGCAAAATTAATTGAATATAAATTAAACATTAAAAATTATAACGATGAAGTCAACGGCTGTCCGACCAAGAAGTGTCCCGGAGTAAGAAGCAGTGGATCTGAAGGATCATTACTCTGTGTATAAAGTGGTCTAGAATTAAGTATGGCTTCTATTTGACATAGGAGTGTGTTAAATTCATCGTTAGTTAAAGTAAGTTGCCCTATGACTAACTCGACCAGACGTCCCGTTTTGAACGGGACCGTCCCTTTTTTCGGTAATCTGTCCCGGTGTCCCCGCAAAAAAATTGGGAAAAAAAATTGTCCCGTTTTTTCGCAACCGTGAGAAAATTTAAGAGCCGACCGGGCTGCTACTTGACTACAACGCCTACGAATATTTTCTCTAATGAATAAAATGTGGACATCTTAAAAAGACACAGTTACAGATTCCAGTTCTGAAAACAATGTTGATAACTAGAGTCAATATATAAAAAAAAAAACAGCTGTAATAAAACAAATTTGTTCTTCAGACACATATAAATAAAACTGAACATTTGTATCTATCATAATATTTTTAATTTATAATTATCTAATAATATAATCTTATCTTATTTTGATTATATTATAAATGCAAAAGTTTGTAAAAAGGTTTGGATGTTTTGTATGTTTGTCAGAAGTAAACGCAGAAACAACTGAACGGATTTGTTTAAAATTTGTTTTGCTCCTTAATTTTATCTTTATAGTTGTTCGGGAAAACGCAATTTTCCGAGTTTTCATACGTGCAACGCTCGGCCGCTGAAGTAAAAATTTTCTTATAAGCGTGTGTTGTTTTTTTTTCCATTGTTTTTTTTTATACTTAACGTAAATAAACCGATGTCCCGTTTTGAGACGAAAAATAAATGGTCACGTTACCTATGACCCAATAAAGATGGGTTTCATACCTTTGACGGCAGCTTCGAATATACCATCAAAATGGATCGCATAATGTGGATTAAAATGCCACGTTATGCACAAATCGGTTAAATTATTACTTACGTGTAATTGATTTGCCGTATTTTGCAGAAAAAATCGCAAATCTTTTAAATAATTATAGGCAATCGAACTGACATTTGACTGCTGATTTCACTATTGTGACTAGCGCAGCGTTGGATTTCCTTCCACATGTTGAATAGACGGCATCGTAAAGGTCATAGGAACCCACTGGATGCAGACTGCTTTTATCCTTGTACATTAGGTACGCCATTCATTAACACAAACAAAATTGGAATACGACAAAAATGCTACGTCATGATGTCCTGCATATAACTCATTAACCTCCATAATGCCCTGTACATTAGGCACAATATCCTTTAACACGGAACAAAACCGGAATATTACTCCAACATTGCAAGTGATACACGAAATCTTATCAACAAGCCAACCAAACCACAATCCTAGATTAACAGTGACTATAAAAGGTGACTTATTGTCTGATTTCATTAGTTTGTGTACAGACGTCTAGAAACCGCGCACAATGGCTTACGTCGGTAAAGTTTACACGTTCGACAGGCACGAGAACTTCGACAAGTACCTTAAGCACATGGGTATGTATTATCGAGTATATAATATTTATTTATTTAATTATATGGGGTGTAACAATAACAATAATAGGAAACACAGGTCGACAAAAAAAAAAAAAATGTGTTTCTGTTCTAATGCTTGAATTCTGATTCCAAACATCGAAAAACACTCGGATATCCATTTTTAGCTCTTAAAGTTTGCTTTTGTCTGATTTATGTTGATAAGTACGTATTGAAGATTTTAATCGATTCTTATGAAGCATAGCATTTTGATCATTTTAATTGCAAATTGTGAATTATGTCTGAACGGCAGTAGTGAGTGTTTACTACTATATTACTATTTAAAAAAAAGTATATTTGAGTTGTAACAACCGACTTTTATGTCGTACTTGGTTAGAAAATGGCATCAAGAAAGTGTAAACAGGATGTTGATTAATTCTGTTTTATTTGCGGGAAATTTATTAAACTAAGAAGCAAAAAATTTGCTTTGACAACGATTTTGAAGCATTGCGAAGCCTGTGACGCTTATTATAACCTCAAAATACGGAATCAAGATAAGAAATGGGTGCCTCACGGTGCTTGTGTTAATTTCAAATTGGAAAATATAATGTGAAAGTGAAACCAATAGTAGAGCCTAAATAAATATTGATGCTACCGTTACATATAAAAGTAGGGCTAATGAAGCAATTTGTGCAAGCTCTAGATCATAATTCTGAAGCTATTGAATATTTAAAAGAGATTTTTTCTCAAATTATCTGAAGCTAAAATTAAAACTGGTATTTTCGTTGGACCACAAATAAAACAAATAATGAACAGCGATGATTTCACAAAATTCCTTATTGCTCATGAAAAATAATCCTGGAAGCGTCTGAAAGCAGTAGTCAATTGTTTTTTTGGAAATCAGAGAGTCGACAATTATGAAGAGCTCATTGAAACTATGCTTGAAAGTTTTAAATCGATGGGCTGCAGAATGTCCCATAAACTCCATATGCTACATGCTCACCTGGACAAATTTAAAGATAATATGGGTGCCTATTCAGAGGTGCAGGGAGAACGTTTTTACTAAGATGTGATGGACTTTGAACGACATTACCAAGGGCAGTACAACGAAAGTATGATGGGAGATTACATTTGGGGATTAATACGCACACAAACATAAAAGATCCATTAAAAAAATCATTTTTGAACATGATTGTTTTGTTATTTTCTATTTGTTTGCTATTATTAGTCATAATTCTTGTATAAAAGACTTTGATGTTCAATAAAAACTTCTTTTATCGTAATTTTAAATAAAATTACAGAGAAAGTATAAAAATTTGTATGTGTTTTTTGAAACTCAGTAAAATTGCTCTAGTTTCTACAAAAGCAAACTTTGATCGGAACAGTTATTTTTTTATTTATTTGTAACATAAGAGAAACCAAAATTTCACATTCAGGAGCCAGACTCAAAAATCGTGTTGACCGGTGTATAATTGATCATTCGATAATAACACGGTGAGACCACGAGTCTCGCACGCGCACGCGTCTACCGTCAGACACAGCCGGCTCGACACTGCGGGAGCGCAGGGCGCCGCCACGGACGCAGCCCGTAGGCGCGGTGTGCTACTTATAGGGTCCGCGGGACCGACGAGTTCGGTGCCGGAGAAACGTCCTTAGTTACAATGCGCTGGACAGACAGACAAGACGTAAGACACGGCCGGGCGTGGACATACTTATGTCTTTTCTGCGACCCAGTTCTCTATAATTATAATAGATCAGACTATTGCAATATCCCTCTGTATATAAGCGAGATACACCAGTGCTAACACATCTTCATCGTCGGAAGAAGACATGTTATCCTGTCGAAATTGGAGAGCTTAAAACCTTCATCTCTCGCGGCGCCAGCGTCACGTCCGTGCCTCGTATTTCCTATGTTTTAAACAATTATGACGGCGCCCCATACGTGCCATGTCTGCGCCCTACGTCTTATCTGTGTGGCCCCCCGCCTAAGGACGCGTTATAGTATATTATTTTTACGTTAGTGCGTCGGATGGTGAAGCCTTAGACTATGTATAGAGGACGCGCCATGTCCTTTCTTCCCATTTTCCACAAACAATAAAATCTATAACTTTCAATTTAATAATAATAATAAAAGCCTCTATTCACCGACCAAATATAGTACCATTTTAACTCATTTGAAAAAAACCAATGAATGTAAAAGTGCCAACTTATTCTTAAAAAAACAGTTTGTAGGTCAGGTTGTCCTTTGACATAGGCCTCCCCTAGTTTCTTCCACTCATCTCTATCATGAATTAATCTTCTTATCCTTGTGGTAGATCATCCTCCCATCTTTTAATTTGTCTTCCCTTTTGTTTTTTTCCATTCCTAGGATACCATTCCATTATATCTTTCGTCCATTTTTTCCTATTTGTGCTCATAATATGACCGGTCAAATTCCATTTGAACTTTTTTATTTTTAGTAAAACATCGCTTAATTGTGTTTTTTTCCTTATTTTTCTGGACTTCCACCTGTCCCTTAACCTTACGTTTAGGATGCTCCGCTTCATATTGCGTTGGAAAACTGTAAGTTTTTGGTTGTTTTTGCTTGTAGCGGGCCATGTCCGACACCCATAAGTGAAACATGGTAGAAGGCACGTGTTATACAGTTTGCTTTTCCCTGACATTGGTATCGTTCCGTTCTTAACTATTTCTTTGAGCATCCAATAGCGTTTCCAAGTGTTACTTATTCTTCTATCAATTTCTTTTGAGTATTGTTCTTTTATTGATATCATTTGTCCCAGATATACATATTCATCAACATATTCGATCACATCTTGTCCTATTTTTATGTTTTCATTCATTACGTTCGTCATTACTTTAGTTTTTGCTGGATTCATGGATAGGCCTGCTTTCTTGCTTTCATTATCTAATTGCTGTAATATAATTTGTATTATGTTTGATTTTTCTGCAAATATGACAATATCGTCCGCAAATCTTGGGTGGTTTTGGTGCGTTTCATTTATATTTATTCCAAAATCTTCCCAGTTTATGTTTCTGAATATATTTTCTAACACTACCGTGAAAAGTTTGGGTGAGAGTGGATCACCCTACCGGACACTTCTCTGAATGCTTAATTCTTCACGTTGCTGTTCAAGTTCGACCTTTGCTGTGGAATGTTTATAGATTTCTGTTATTCTTCTTATATATTTTTACTTTTAATGTAACTACTACCTACATAAATAGTGCAACAAATATAAATACTACACTATGTTTTGTCGTTATGAGCGCACACTACAGTATTTTTCATAAAAGTGTGGATGAACATTTGCTTTTACACTTTGGTAGAAAGGATATATACAAGGCCTTATATTATATAACCTAAGAGCTCATAAACCTCAGCCAGAGTAGTGATGTGTTGCCAACCTTAAACGCATCAGATGCTGTAAACTTATTCTTTTTTTACACTGTGACATAATCTTAGTTATAGCTTAGATGTAATTTTGTAAGTGTTAGGAAATTGATAAATTATACATGTTAAGTGACAACGAACGAAATTGTTTATAATTTATTCTTCTTTTACATATAACGTACATATTGATGGTAGGCCTCTCATATGTAAGAGTCCGCCTGGGTAGGTACCACTGCAATGTCTATTACTGCCGCCAAAAAAATTAAAAACCGAATAATTCTTGATGACGTCACACATACAGTTGAATGAAGTAGTTCTTTGGTCCACCTTACTATTGATTTAAAAAACTAAGACAACGTCATTTGTCAATGTGAAATGTCAATAATACAATAGGTATCTACGTCACAACTGTCATTTTCGAAGAGAGAGAGAGAAACAAAATAAACTGTCACTTCACTTATTTTTTACTGCAAGGTTTGGTCATTACGTTTTGAGCCGTATATATGCAACCATTTGGTGCTTACGTCGTTTTAGAATATCACAACATTAAAAGTGAAAATCATGAACGAAAATATCAGATTTTTTAAAAATAAAAAATTTGGGTCTTACAATTTTAGATGTAGTTACATGATCTAGTATGTTTGCTGAAGCGAGAGTGGACTGCTTCTTCGCCATTATGCGCAAGCGATGTGCTTCTCTAGTGCGCAGGATTAGGGCTAGCACCAACAGCATCCTGGTCATGATAGCGCGCAGATTTGACTGTATGTATATAAATCACTGTTGCGCTATCTCTCATGGATTGGAGTGTCATTCCTCATTTTTAAACCTTTGATTATCACTAACATAGTATAAGTTTTCTTGTGTACCTACTAACAATGTTGAGTCATGAGTTACTCGCAAATAAATAAATAAATAAAATAAATAAATAAATTATAAACATTTGAGTATGTTGAAAAAATGAAATGTTGTCAATTGCTCTTCAAAGTCTGTAGCCAAGACGCATTGCTACAAGCGTTAGCGCCAATAGTAAACATAAATATGTATGGGAATGACATATCCAAGCAATACAATTTTCGCAGAATTGTACATTGGAGCGCCTGGGGGTTTTCACCTAGGATTAGAGTTATAGTGAATGAATTGATACGATCGATGTGGGATATTGTTTTTTAAACTATAAATTGCAATGTTTACCCAATTTTTTTTTGTGCACTCCATTTTTTCATTGTTTAAACAAATTATTATAAAAATTAATGTTTGACCATATATTTTCACTTTAAACAGTTTTTTTTTTATTTATATGTTAAATCTTACCTGAGTAGACATATAGGAACATTTTTCAAAGATACCTGTGTATAAAAATAGGAGTAGGGATCTCGAACAGGTAGAAAAACGTGGACAGGACAGCGGACCGACAGCTGCTATGTACAATGAAATTTCTCGGCCAGTTTAATTATAAATGAAACGTACTCCATTGTGTAAATTTAAAAAAATAAGGTAATTAATTACGACTAATAAAAAGAAAAAAAATATTACTACAAAATCTGTTTATTTAAATATATTACATTGTTGTCTACATCAAATATTTTCTTCTACTTCATCTATCTGTAGAATAGGTGAAGTATTGGAACAACTATTTCCGCTGCACTGTAAACATGCTACACTGCAGTATAAACCACTTTTTCTGCATCCACCAAAGCTCCACATCCCTTTTTGCAATTACAAAATAAAATTTGCAATAAATTATCCGGAGCAGGTAATTGATTCATTGTTATTGGGATGTACATGTTATTGGAATACTTCCATCCCCAATTTTCAATAACTACGTCATTTCCTAGCCATATCTGAATTTGTAGGTATACTCTTTTAAAGTGCTCAAACGCTGCATCAGTTGTTGGAGGCAGTGATGACAAAAGAACACTCGTATTTTTGGCTGTTGCTTTTATGAAAGAATTGAACCTTAATGTAAAAAAATGTTAATATTGTCAAGTTAAAGGATTGGATAAATATTTAATTCGTGGCCAAATTTAATAAAAAAAAAGCTGAAAATAGAACTTTGATCGATAATTTTTACATGAAAGATTGATTGATTGATCAACTTTTAAAACTACTGTCTTCGATAAAGCAATACCAGTGACAGATTGAATAATATGTGGAAATGTGTAATGTTTCAAGGTGTCACTGATGAGGAGGTGATTCAGAAATACGCGCAGATGAAGGCCACCGCCGAATTGAAGAAGGAGGGAAACAAGTACAGATACATCACTAACTCCGTCAATGGCAAAAATGAAGTCGTGTTCGAGTCTGGCGTAGAGGTCGAAGATTTAGGCCTGGGTGGTGTTCCGGTAGGTGTTATTTCAAGCGATGTTTAGATTAGCAAGAAAACTTGCAGAATTCGACTTCGGAAAGCAATTTTTACCGCGTAAATAATCACAAGTTGACATTCAAAAATTTTAAAGCTTCCAGGACTTGCGGCAAGGCGCTACTGGAATCTGAAGGTTCTTGCGCAATGTATTGTTGAAAGAACTTATTAGTCTAAACTTTGCAATAAAATTAATAATATTTTTTAAAATAGCCTTGTTTCTTTAGTCATAAGTACTTATATTTTAACATATTATATACCTACCTCAGACTTTAACTTTTCATGATCAACTAAAATTTAAAATAAATTAACAATAGATAATTTATAACAAAAACGAAGCAAAGATGTAATTCTATGAATTAATACTACGTTTGGAAAAAAAATGCTAATATTGTTATGAAAAACAAAGAAATTAATTCCTTGACAGGTGTAGCGGGCATAGCCACCTTCGGTTCAAACCTCGGGAAGTCACTGCCATTGGCTCCCAATGACGTGACGTGCGCGTTCCGCCAATGAGAGCGTGTGGACCCTGTAGATAATGCGCGAGCATTGAAAATTTTCAAAGTGAAGAAAATAGCACGCGAGACAATAGCAGCGTGTTATTTTATGTGGGGCGTAGGATCGGCACAGGACGCCTTTCCGTCCCCACAATGAGTGCTGGATTGCGTGAGGGGAAGTGGCAATGCCAATTAATAAGGCCCGGGAGGTTTTTATAGCGTATATTCACTATTCACACACGTTAAATAATACAATGATCCGGCGGACACACAGTAGCGGCGTATGTTTCGCAGTGCGGCGTGAGCGGTGCAGCATGCACGTCGCTCTCTCCTTTTCTTGCACTGTTTTTCCTGGCTGGAACACTTCAGGGCTTCTTGTTTTCTTCCTTTTCTTGACTCGAACTGAACTTGCTGGAACTCGAACTGCCGAATGCCAAAATTGCATTCGCTTATATATAACCCGGCTATCCCGTAGGGAGAGCCGCCAAAAATAGAGCCTTTTTGCAGCCTCATTTTCACTTCCTAGCTATCACTATTTTATAAATAAAAGTTGGACCTCTGGAGTCCCCTATGTGAAATTTACACGGTTTTATAGATAAATCAATTACCTATAACTATACATAAAAATAATACGCCTATGTGCGATACGAAAAAAGTTACAATAACAAAACACAAGAAATTTGTCTACAGACGACGCACAAAGGCCTTAAAAACGCTATTTACTTTGATATGAACTTATATACAATACCCATGTTTACGGCATGGGGTAGGCAAAAGCAAAAACTATATCTACGTAAAGTTTCTACACTGTCACTTCAATATCTCGGTCGTGAGATCGCTTTATAACGTACCACTAAAAAACAGTCACACACACGTGCGCGGGCGCATTGTCCGTCCCTCTCTGGGTGTGTCGTTTCGCTCGACACACCTACTGCGCATGCGTGAATGCGCTGTCTCGCTCTTTTCGTGTGTGCGTCCTGCACATTTTATGTACCTACCTATTTACTTTTCTGCAAGTTATCACCTTTGTAATTTACCTCTGCAAAAGTTTACTTTATTATACAGGTATCCTTAGCTTTTTCTGTAAGTATATTTAAAAACATTTACTCATATTATAGGTCAAGTGCGTGTACACAGTCTACGGTAACACAGTGATACAGGTTGGCAACACCGGCAAAGGAATTGGCACCATAATAAGAGAGTTCAGCGAAGACCTCCTCAAAATGGTAAATAGAATATCGTGTAATAGGGGTAATTAGAAATTCATCTATACTTGGTTGAGGTACAGTTAATGACGTTTTACAAATAGACGCGTCATAGACTAACAAAATTGCACGTAAAACAGCGCACTATTTGCTATAGTCACATACCTGTACATGTAATTACAAATCGGCTCGAAGAAGGAATAAAGAGATTCAGCATACGATCGTTAGAAAAGTATATATAGTTACAATTAATGCCGCACGCTCATTGGCCAAAGCGCGTGCGACGTAAGTATAATCAGAGAAATCTGGGAAAAATTGGACACTTGATTTTATTCGTTTCATGTAAGTTTGAATTTGAATCGAGTAAAACAGTACAACATATTATATTTTTATAATAATATGCATCATTTAAATAAAATAAAGAATTAATTTATTAATGTATTTAAGTGTACATAATGTAATGAATTAATAGCAGTCCATGTTAAGGGATTCTATTACTCTAAAAGCACAATAGTAAATATTTACAAGTATTCGATGTATTACATTCAAGTATTATCTAAATATAATATTATGGTTTTATTTCATACAGTGTTATTATACACCTTGATTTTATAGTCGTTTTGGAACCGAAAATTTTAAATTCTGTATCAATAATATGTTTAAAAAAATACCAATGTAATAAAATAAATATATTTTTTACAAACATTAAATTTAAAGTTTACGAATAATAAATGAGAACTCGTGGTACCATGTACATAATGCAAGTAAACCTCACACGTACTACTTCGATCACTATGATCGGCGCCATTCATAACTATGAATAATAGGGAATATGTATATTTTTTTTATTTGTTTAACTCGCTGATGCTTACGCTTATCACTATAGCGAGCATAGTTTTTGTTACTTTCGCTTAGCTTTAGACTCTCCTTTATTTCTCTCCTTCTCTCTTCTAGTGCATGTTTGTTGTACTCTTACGTGTATTGTACTTTCACTCCTTGCTTATAAACCCTCTTTACGAGTGGACTTTATTTTTAATAATTTATACCCACTACACTCAAGGCTGATACCCTACAGTACTCCTGACAACATATTATATGCAAAATTTATGATCACCGGTTTAAGTACTAAAATCGTCAAGTCAAAACAGAGAAACAAACTAATTTTAATATTATTAGTTGGGATACTCGGTGAGCCCCCTGGCTGCCTAGTCCATGCATTGCAGAGGAAGAGGGCGTGGGGAGTTCTATTGAGACAGGAGGGTGGAATGGCAAAAAATCTTTGGAAAACACTGCTCTAATCTTATAATAGATACCCATACATGACCCAGAATATGTTTTAATTACTGTTTTTTCTTTGCAGACAATGACCCTTTCATCGTGGGACGGCGTCGCATACAGATACTACAAGGCTTAATTTAATTGTTATAATTTAATTATTTAATTTATTGATTGTTATGATAAATATATAATTTACCAGTTATTTTTAAAATTTCTCTTATTTATTCAGTTGAAGGATGAGACGAACACGCGACTCGTCTTATAGTACGCGATACGACTGTCCCTAGACAGTAACTACACCACAGAGAAGTTTGAAATACAAAGTATTGCGCCGTACTCCACTGCCCTCGTCACTTTGAGACATAAGATGTTAAGCCTCATAATATCTAGTTTTTATGCTGTCTCCAATGCTTTGCAACCGGAAAAAAACCGTACATGCGTACTAGTGGTTGGTGGTAGGTTAGACATTGTGGTGTTATGTACTCAGGCGGCCCCTTGCATACGAAAGATCTACCATCAGTTACTTGGAATAACCACGTCATATTTCAACATAAATATAGATCACCTATAGGTAATAAAACTTAATTTAATACCAGCCAGAGTGTAATAAGAAAAACAAACAAGACAGGAAAAATCGTAATAACATTTGTTAAAAACCATCTCGTTAAGTAAGAATTTATTTTAAAAAATACCAATCTATCGAAATGAAACAAACAGTTAATAAGTAGAAACGTCTGCGCGGATCTAAAAGTGCACAACGCCAATCCCCGAAAGACTAGACTATGCAAATAATGTTGAGCGATCCCTAAGCTTCTGGGAGTAGGAATGGCTTATTATTATTATATCAGTAGCGCAGGTTTTGCTGCCTGGGGCAGTCGCAAAATTTGCTGAGCCGAGTCAGCGAGGGAGAGAAAGAAAAAAGAAAAAGGTCAAGCCTCCTTCCCCCCGCCTAGTGTAATAAATTGATGTTACATGCAAAGAAATACGAAAAACTAACGTCCAAGTTTTAAAATCTTTCATTTTACACATTTTGCCGTTTGGGACGAACCCGTCTCTGCCGCCTCTATTACGAGCCATTTCAATCTATCTACTTCTACCGCTTAACAGCAGTACAGGCATTTTTGGGGTTTCAAGAACATTGTATCTAAGCACTGAACATTATAAATAAAAATGTATTGTTTGAATGACGAACCAAACAGTGTCATTCACGATATGGTACTGCATAGGTATTTAATTGCTTCGTTTTTAATTCAAGGTCGAAAAGTCCATCCTCTCCCTACTTCACCATTAAAAAAAATTCGTTGCGAGTTTGATTAGTGCTCTGGCAGACTCGCCGAAATTCAGCGCTCGATGTCATGAAACGCGTGCCACAGCCGGTCCTATCTTAAAGGGTTGCAGTGGCGGGAGCGGGGGCGCGATAGTGTAATATTTTCTGCTTAACATTCCAAGCACGAACGGGTTAATTTAAAGATTTTTATAGTATTTCGAATGTTGCAGAGTTGTATGTACATAATATGACAATTGTGTAGATTTCTGGATTGCTCGCTTGTTTACAGGTGTCACCGTCTGTTAAAGTTTTAATTAATAACTGATTACTAGATAGATTGTCATCGGTCTTTTAAGTACGTATTATTCATTTTAGGACAGGTGATTTTGGAATGTTTATTTAGGCAATGGAAAAAACAGAAGTATCAATATGTAAAATTGTATGTAACAGATTAACATTATTAAATTAATATTAAGCTTTGTAATATATTTTAGTTGCTCCGTCCCAAACATTATTCGTTATTGTCTTAAGGAAATTAAATTAGTTATTTATAATTATTGATTTGATATTCTGTAAATCGAGTAGCTACGGTCAGCAACAAAAGTATCTGATCAAATTCGAAATTTCAAATTGCCATTAGAGTTTTGTCTCCGTCTCAACAATAATTTATCGTTCGCTAGAATAAACTTCAGAGAGTTTACTTTATTTTAAACAATTTTACTAAAGAAAAAACGATTGTCTACAAAGACACGAAAGTTCGAAATTCTAAATTTGTTTAAGTACTTTTGTGGTTGACTGTCTATGTTTTTCTTAGCTATGCGAGCTAATCTAACTTAGTTGTTGGTCCGCAAATGGCGTAAAATGGAGATAAAGCTTTGTTTTAGCCATAGGTACCTACCAACATACATACCAATACCAACTCATCTCCGTTAAACTCTCTGAGGAAAGTAAACACTTTCCCATCCTCTAACCTTTGGACGTGCGTCATGACATTATCTTCCACCGTGATTGTTGACTTCGCCTGAAATGGTTTTAGGAAACATACATTTTAATCTACTTTGCATACAGTGCTTAGCCAAGGATTTTTATTGCTTTGAATGACGAGACGAGCCCTTCACCTGATTGTAAGCGATACGACCGCCCATAAACATTAGAAACACCATCCCAACCTTTAATCACAAAGTTTTGTTTGGTATTCCATTGCGCTCGCCATCTTGAGTCATGAGATGTCTTCTTATGTCCAGTAGTTACCCTGGCTACAATGTTCTTCAAACCGGAACACAACAGTAACTACACACCACTGCTAGGCGGCACAAATAGATGTTCCGGTGGTACCTACCCAGGCGGACTCTCACATACGAGAGACTTCCACCAGTAAATAAAACAAACATCACGACTTGATTCCCGGATTAGGTTGAGGTGTAAAGCATTCACTTTGTTCCGTCTCCTTATGCGATAGTCATAAGTCTCGATATATCGAGCACCAATCCAGATCCTTATATAGAGTAAATCATAAAAGTTGAACAAATTCAATATTTCAAATCGTCTTTTGTTTCCGTATGAAAAATATTTTCTTCGTAACTAAAATAGACCTCAAAGCGTTTACTTTATTTAAAATAAATAAAAAATAATATTTCGATTTAAGTTAAAATGTAGAAGCGTTTTGAAGTTTTGAATTTGTTCAGCAACTATTTTGGCAGACTGTACCTACCGGTAGCTGTCAATTTTATTATTAGCTTGCTAACTTGTGATATCTATGTGCATTTATTTGTACTATGAAGGTATAAAGCGGGTAATGTTTAATAATAAATTAATGAACATTGTAAACTCCGAACATATTATCGTAACCGTCCTTATACGAAAGAGATATTATAATAATGAATTATACAAAAATATGGAAAGATTATATAGATAACATAAATATAGAAAATAAATGTAATGCTAGATAAGTTAAGTATACTTATGTATTGCATTCATTATAGTTCATATATTAATATTCCCAATAGTGTAAGACTCTAATTAATATTATTATTATCTACAAATAAATTTGCATGCTGTGAAAAACGGTGACACCTGTAACTGTTACAATGATTCTTGCAAATAAAATAAATAAATAAAAGATGAGTACTTAGTGTACATTTCCGACATTCCCATAATTGTGAATATCATCATCACCCATATCATGGTGCTGCCTTTTTTATATTCATGTAGACACCATAATAGGAATCATTATTATAATCAGACGGTCAGTATGCACCATTATTATAATTATTATAAACTTGATTAGTTTGCTTATTGTTAATTAGCTTTTTGTTATAAATTAACTGCCTTAAGTAAATAACATTGTAATAGTAAATTTACCAATACAATAAATAAAATTTACATGTAAATTTCAATTCCAATTTGTTGTGATTTTCTCAATGACTAAATAATAAAGAGGACAAGCCTCAAAAGTTAGCTATATGAACAAGATATATTTATGTTAGGGAAATCGACGCATAATTGTAAATATATATGTCTATCTCTTTTACTCAAAGCTTATTTGGCACGCAACAAAAAAAGACAAAAAATAACTGCTTTCTTCGAATATGGCAATATTTCGTTTACTTCAACACACTGGGACCGCTTTGCGGCAGCAGACGCCATTTATTGCAGCCCAGTTAGCAAGTACATGTAGTGATAAACGATGTAAACAAATCTACATAGATATTGAATTTAAAGTAATATAATAATATTCTTAATTGTTTAGTTTGTTTATTAGTGTATATGTTAAGTTTCGAAAATGACTCAGTGTTGTGTGAAAGGATGCAAATCGTATTCACGCCAAGAAAGACCCCAGAATATCTTTTCATAGGTTAGTAAATGTTTTTACCGGTAAGTAAAATAGTAATGATTATAATACTTCACCTAATAGTAATATTAATAGTAATAGTTCGTCGATTGTTGCTGGCAGAAGTAGCAGATTCCTCTAATTGACTTATTAGTGTATTTATATATTTATTTATTTTTATATATGTATATATATATGTATTTTTTTTATATATATATATCTATATATTTATATATGCGAGTATGTTTTAATTACATTTGTTTACTATTTCTCTTCTTATTTGTTTTTTCACTTCTTTTATTATACACCTACCTCCGTCCTCTCTACACCACCCCAAGGTTGACTGGGAGAGAATGCCCATGGCATTAAGTCCGCCTGTATACCATGTGTACAAAGTGTTAATAAATAAATAAATAAAATAATATTACTTTAATATATTGCTATGAATAATAATAGAATTGTTATTGCATAACCAATGAAACATAAAAGAAATAACATGAAGATGAAATATGAGATATATTTTTACAATTGGCGGTCTAATGTTTCAAACAACCTTTGCATGCACGGAAATAGATACAACATTATATTGTTGTTATTGCAAATAATTATTATAATTGATTATCTCTACGATCATTGATTTTAGTTTTGCTGAGACATAGTTATGTTTCTCGATCAAAGAGCATAATAACTTATTATAAAATAATGCCAACCAAATAATTTCTGGCTACGCTACCTCATTCCATTTATCATGTATTAAATATCCTAATTTGTAACTTAAAATTTTAGCAAGGAATAGTGCAACATACAAATGTACAAAATGAATTAAACACAATTGGATTTTTGCCACAACAGGTACTGCTTTCTTTAACAATTGTTACTTATAAATCAGTTTCAGTTTGTCTTATATTTATATTATGGTAGAATCTAACACCTTTTGTATTTGATCTTTGTTTGGGCTTATTTAATAATAATAATAATATCAGCCCTGTATTATATACTTGCCCACTGCTGAGCACGGGCCTCCTCTACTACTGAGAGGGATTAGGCCTTAGTCCACCACGCTGGCCTAGTGCGGATTGGTAGACTTCACACACCTTCGAAATTCCTATAGAGAACTTCTCAGATGTGCAGGTTTCTTCACGATGTTTTTCTTCACCGTTAAAGCGAACGATAAATTCACAAAGAATACACACATGATTTTTTAGAAAAGTCAGAGGTGTGTGCCCTTGGGATTTGAACCTGCGGACATTCGCCTCGGCAGTCCGTTCCACACCCAACTAGGCTATCGTCGCTTCACCAATAACTAATATTTGCCATTAATATTGAGCTTTGTTTTTCCCCAATTAAGTTTGTTCATTGTTGACTCAAGAATGGATATCAATAATTTTGGGAACAGCGGGTCTCCTTGTGTCACTCCTCTTTTGATAGGATAATAACATAGAGCAGAGCGTAATTGAGCGTATGGCATATTAGGAATTGATTTGGTGAATTCATTCATGTTTCCACGTACGGGAACGATCGATCAAGTAAGTCCAGTCAAAGACTTAGGACTTTGGTTGCTTTACATTTTTAAATGGATGGATCCACCTAACTATAAAATAATTCAGCAATACCTATCGCTTAGAAGCCATAACTAAGTTAACGCTCGCTATGACGGTGAAGGAAAATATTGCGAGGAAACCTACATATCAGAAAATTCTCCATAAGAATTTCGAAGGTTTGTGAAGTCTGGCTTCCTGCACGTGGCCAGCGTGGTACATTAAGGCTTAGGCGATTCGCACACTGCACCGCATTACGCAGCGTCGTGCGGGAATGCGTGTTCTTATATTGCTTGTAAGTATATCTTTTTGTATTGTAAAACGTATAGTGCAAAACACAGAAAACCCATTCACGCGCGGTGTTACAGATCACGTGTCTACATGCGGCAAAGCACGCGTCCACGCGCGTTGGTGCGGGACGAGACGCAAGGTATGGCACACCGAGTTCTGCAGTATGGTGCGTGATATTGACAAAGCTAGGCGTGAAGCAGTATTTAAAAATGGATCTCGATATTGATCGATTTATATTCGAAATCGAATGTCGAGAAGCAATTTAGAATATGAAATGTAAAGAATATAGCGATAGAGTACAGAAAGTGAAGCAATGGGAGGAAATAATAAATATGTTTTCCGATATGAATGTGTCAGAATGTTGATAAAAATGTATGTCTGTTCCAGTGATTGTTCTTGGAATTTTGCTTAAAAATTAATCAGAAGATGCAGTTGACATACGCGTATATTATTTATTATTTATATTTTCTTAAATCCAAGTAATTCCGAAAAATGACCCATTTATAGATCTTGTTTGTAAAAATGGATGTACCCAATATCTTCTACAAACTTCTTCTTTAAACAGATAATATAATTGTAACATCGTGAATGAGTTCTGTTCTTTATTAATAACCATTCTTATATAGAAAACAATTCTCTGCACTGGACTATTACATCCGCGAGCTGCTATAAAATGAGGCTCCTGGGCCACCGCAAACCATCTGCAGCCACGAGCGTTTGTGCGGAGAAATCTGCATGATGATGCAGTTTCCACGCACCCCGCAGCGTGAGCGGGGCAGTGTGTGAACCGCCTTAAACCCTCTCAGCAGTAGGGGATGCCTGTGTCCAGCAACACATAGCGTGTTCAAATAAACAAGCTCTTAAGTTTTACATACTAGTACGGATCAGATGTATTATGGCTCGCTTTGACAGCAAATAAAAAGGTCCTGAGGAAAACTCCACACTTCATCTAATCCTTATGATTGTTCTCGTATTGTTGGCCATTATAGGCGGTAAAGATTACTTAAAGTTGAGTATTGAATACAACTATGTATTTTCAGTCTATGCTATACATTAGCGAAAACCTATATTTAATTCTGTTAGCAGTTGCAGCCTCAACCGATGCGATGCCCCAGGCGAATGCAAAAAAATAGACGCAAGGCCCCGGGCGGAGTAAAGAAAAGAGCTTTCAAGTTCTAACAGTTTTGTCAGTAAAATCAAAAGAAAAAGTTCTCTAAGACACTGTCCGAGGTACCAAGCGGTTACCCGGTCCGCCTCCCTCTAAGGCCGCCTCTGGCTGTCAGTAAACTTAAGATTCTGTACTATAGAATATTATTGTAGGTGACCTATATTTATTTTATAATATTACGTGGTTATTCCACTAATCTGTCGTATGGGAGAGTCCGTCTGGGTAGATAACATCACAATATCTATCCTCCGTCAACCAGCACATATACTGCTTGGTCCGTTTCAAAGGCCTTGCAGACAGCATAATTACTGGGTATTATGAGGCTTAACATCTTATGTCTCAAAGTGACGAGGGCAGTGGAGTGCGGCGCAATACTTTGCAATTCAAACTTCTCTATGGTGTAGTTACTGTCTAGGGACAGTCGTATCGCGTACTATCAGACGAGTCGCGTGTTCGTCTCATCCTTCAACTGAATAAATAAGAGAAAATTTAAAAATAACTATTAAATTATATATTTATCATAACAACCAATAAATTAAATAACAATAACATTAAGCCTTGTAGTATCTGTATGCGACGCCGTCCCACGATGATGAGGTCAAGGTCTGCAAAGAAAAAAGAATTGAAATATATTCTGGGTCATGTATGGGTATCTATTATAAGATTAGAGCAGTGTTTCCCAAAGTATTTTTTGCCATGCCAAGTGTATAAATAACAATCCCCACGCCCCCCCCCCCTTGCAATGCAAAGACTAGGAAGCCTGGGGACTCACCAAGTATCCTAACTAATATTATAAAAATGAGTTTGTTTATTTGTTTCTACCTTACGACTTCATTACTCAAACCAATCAATCAATATTGCATACATGTTGTCACGGGTACTATAAGCGTATAAGTCAACACGTAAAGAGAGTCCATTAGCAAGGAGTAAAAATACAATACATACAAGAGTAGAAGAAACACAAACTAGAAGAGAGAACGAGAGAAATAAAGTAGACTATAAAACTAAGCGAAAGTAACAAAAACTATGCTCGCTATAGTGATAAGCGTCAGCGAGTTATAGCTGACTAACTACCTGCAGCAGGTCGAATGCATGGTGATAGGTGGAATCTATGCGCCTCGCTTCGACTGGTTTATATTCATAGAAGATTATTAGCTGATCGCTATCTGTACATACCAAATGTCGCGTCGTACCCATTTGTACATTTAATTTTTATCATATATATTTTATTTATTATAATAGTGTAGTATATTTTACGTTTCTTAATTTAAGATTAGTTTTACATATTTACCATTTTGAGCAGGTCTTCGCTGAATTCTCTTATTACGGTGCTAGTTCTATTGGGGTCAACCTGTGTCACTGTGTTACCGTCGACTATGTACGTGGTCCTGATCTGTAATAAGAGGTAATGAGTGAATTTTTTTAAATATACTTACAGGATAAACTAAGGTTACATGTATAATAAATTGAATATTTGCAGAGGTAAATTAAAAAGGTGTTAACTTGCAAAAAAGTAAATACATAACATAACACGCTGCTATTGTCTCGCGTGCCACGCCTTTTTTTCCCTCTAGCAAATTTCAAAGTTCGCGCATTATCTACGGGGTCCACACACTCTCATTGGCGGAACGCGCACGTCACGTCATCGGGAACCAATGGCAGTGAATGCCCGAAGTAATCTGAGATTTGAACCGAAGGTGGCTATGCCGCTACACCTGTCAAGGTATTAATTTCTCTATTTTTCATAATATTAACATTTTTTTCCCGGCATAGTATTAGTTCATAGAATTACATCTTTGCTTCGTTTTTGTTACGTATAACTTATCTATTGTAAATTTATTTTGATCATGAAAAGTTATAGTCTGAGGTAGGTAATAATATTTTTGTTTAATAATAATAATAATAATAATTTATTTATTTGCACGTAACATTACAATAAAATGATACAAACGACAAAGGCCCTATAAAAAAAATATGATATAAAGCAAAAATAAGCCTCCATATGCCGAACTAGGTTTGAAACCTGTATCTCAGCACACAGCGCCATTCCCCACAGTTTACAGTAGCCCATGAACTAATGTAATAACAATAATTAATACTAAATATTTAAACTTAGAAAATTACGTGTTTGGAAATATAGTGAGCCTCTCTGTCTAGGTATGTGTGAGTGTGTGTGTGTATGTGTATGAAAGAGAGGGTGTATGCACAGATAGAAATCATATTAGTGAATAACAATACCAAAGATCATACATCATTTCTTACTTCTTACTATTAAAGAAAATAAATAAAATGCCATAAAATAAAATTCATTTAAAACTGATAAAAATATAAATAAATACTTATAAATATTATGAGGAAATTATTTTAAAATAGTCAAGAGATCTTCCATTTTATCGTAATCCAACGTTAGTAACCAAGATCGTGCTTTCTTTGAGCACAATGTTTTATTTAAAGTGTAGATAGATATTAATTGATTAACTTTATTGTAAATAAAGGGTCCCAAAGAACAATAAAATCTCCGGACGAAAGACGTATGATAAGGGTTCGACGCATTACAGACTCTATTTTTCATACGGTTAATAGTCCTCTGAGATTAAAATAAAATGTTACTATGTTGCTTGACGATAACACCCAAAATAAATAATTGCCTAACAGTAAGAACATTACAACTCTGGTAGAGGAGTTTAGTTGGATAGAGAAAAGGGCGATTTGTGCTGACCTTAAGTATAGCACGCTGGGCACGCTCTAAACGAATCAGTATAGATGCAGCAGCGCCACCCCAAGATGTTATACAATACGAGATCAGCGACTGGCATAGGGCATAATAAATCTGCATTACTATTTTAGGTTCAGCAACGCGTCTCAGAGTTTTAAAGACAGTGATCAATTTACGAATTCTTCCAGTGAGTAGCTCAATATGACTCTTTAAGTTTAATTGTGAATCCAATGTAACACCTAAATGTTTGATTTTGCCTACCAGTTCCAGTTTTTTGCAATGGCAGTCGACAGACTGGAAGGCATTGCAACTATGAGCCACTAAATTAAAATTTTCAAACACGGAAATATTTGTGCTTCGTATAGAGAATGTCATATACTTGGTTTTGTCTGCATTAAGTGTAAGAACATTTTCAATCAACCATCGAGATATTGTATTAAAAGAATTCTGAGCAGTGTTAAAGACATCATGCCAAGTATCAGCCGAAAACAAGAGAACAGTGTCATCCGCGTACGAAACAAGTGAGCAATTCAGTTGTTTTAGGGAACATAACTCATTTATATATATAAAAAATAAGGTAGGTCCAAGAACGCTACCTTGAGGAACTCCAAATGTAACTGGTAAAGTATCACTGGTGAAATCACCTATTATAGTAGCTTGTCTTCGATCCGAGAGATAACTTTTAAACAAGTCCAACTGAGTGCCACGCACACCCATGGCCACAGGTTTTTTCAGTAGTAAGGGGATAGATACCGTGTGAAAGGCCTTAGCGAGGTCAAGAAATAATGCTAAACATTTTTTGTGTTCATCTAAATTCATTGCAAGAAAGTTAGTAACTTCGTGGACTGCATCAGAGGTAGACCTAGAAGCACGAAATCCGAATTGGTTATTGGAGAAGTAATTGTGTTTTTCCATATATTTAACAAGCCTAGAATTAATTAATTTCTCTAAAAGTTTTGAAATGGCTGGCAATAGTGAAATAGGTCTATAATTAGAAATAGAGTGTTTGTCTCCGGCCTTGTGAATTGTGTAAACGGTTAGAAATTTTATCCCACCCCACCGCACAATCAGATCTAAGACCTAGTATCATATTTTCAACCTCCTCACAATCAGTATGCAGCAAAACAAAAGAATTCATTGGATGAGGGGAAGGTTGTAAAGATGCACTACCAGAACAGCCTTCGAGTTGCTCCGCTAAATTCCTTCCTATATTGGCGAAGTAGCTGTTTACTTCATTAATAGAAGCCTCGGGAGTAGAGCATACTTTTAGTAACTCCAGAGGAATATGATAAAAATAAATACTAATGACTAAAGAAACAAGACTATTATTTTCGAAAATATTATAAATTTTAATGCAAAGTTTAGATTAAAAAGTTCTCTCTGCAATATATTGCGCAAGACCTTTCAGATTCCACTTTTATAAAGCGCCTTGCCGCAAGACCCGCCTGCTTCAAAATTTGCAGAACTCAACTTGTGATTGTTTTCGCGGTAAAAATTGCTTGCGGAAGTTGAATTTTGCAGGTTTTCTTGCTAATCTAAACATGACTTGAAATAACACCTACCGGTTTACCACCCAGGCCTACATCGTCGATCTCTACTCCAGACTCGAACACGACGTCGTTGTTGCCCTCACTGGACCTAGTGATGTATCTGTACTTGTTTCCCTCCTTCTTCAACTGGGCGGTGGACTTGAATGTCGCGTATTTCTTAATCACCTCCTCATCAGTGACACCTTGAACGATTACACATTTCTAAATATATTATATGTCTCTTTATATTGCTTTATCGGAAATAATAACATTTCTATTTTTAAAAGTTAATCAATTACTCATTCTTACATAATATGAAAATAATCAATCAATCAATGGTCTATTTTCGCTTTTAATTAATTATAATCAGCTACGAATTAAATATTTAACCACTTAATTAACTTGACAATATTATGATTTTTTATTGTTTCTTTTCTTGATTTTTGTAAACAAATTGAGTTTTCATTTTCGTCTTATCTCGCTCTTTGATGCTTTGATTATAATTTCGCGAATTAATTATTTTCAGCATTTAGATTATTGTTTATTTGAAATTGAATAAAAGTATTTTTTTTTATTAAAAATCATAATTAACTTTTATGGTGCCAAATATTTTATATTACATAGGTTCTAGAATTCACTAATTACAAATTATTATTAATAGCTAGTTTTGGAATTGGAGATAATAAACAAACTTATAGCTCAAATAATGATGTGATTTAATAATTTTTTACGTACAATTCTGCTATAATTGTTTCGTTTGGGTATGTCATTCCCATACATGTTTTCTTTTGGAGTTAACGCTTGTAGGAACGCGTCTTGGTCACGGCCTTTGATGAGCAATTGTCAATGTCATGATGATTTGAAGAAACCATTTATTTATAGTAAGTTTACAGTTTGAAATATATTTAAATTGTGTAGGATTTCTGTGAATGTTATCAGTGGAGTAAAATTAATATGAATTACGTTGTATAGTATATACTTAGTATACCAATAAAACTAAAACATCGATTCTACTGACAGAGTCGAGAACAATTTCCTTTTCCCATCAGGCCTTGACATGTTAGCCGGCTAAATGCAACGGAACATAGATGTCATTACAAACTTTAAATTCTATGTTATACAATTTGTTTCTGTTGTAATTATATCAACAATGGTTTTATGGTTTTATGCACTATGATTTTATCTATGTAAAAAAATCTATGTAAAAACAATTTCGTTCCTTGTCACATGTATAATTTCTAAGATGTTTTAATTACATAGATACGTTGTCCGAGCTCAATGCTGGCAAGACAATTACCTTACTTTCGTCTTGCCAGCATTGAGCTCGGACAACGTATCTATGTAATAAAAACATCTTAGGATTGAACAGTGAAACGTATTTACATTTCTTTCTTTCTTTCATGTGCGCTATGTCGTCTATGCAAAATCACGAAAGATGCGTAGGTGCCGATACTTCCGGGGTGACTAATAGATCAAGTGCACCGCCAGCGCCGCCGCAGGGAGCGAGCAGGACGTGAGCGGGGCTGCGCGGGGGGAAGGGTCTGCTTGTAACAGTTGTAGTAGTAGATATAGATGAGCAATAGACGCGCCGGATTTTTATTAATACAAAAGGCAACCAGCCAGTCGCGTTCCCCGTCCTCCCGACCCTTCGATTAGTTCCGTCGGCCCGCGCGTCTATGAAGACGATTAGGTAGATTGTGTCAGGTCGCTCCGTGCAGCTCGCGAAAACCCCCTAATCGCTGATGTCTCCACATCATCTCTCAGTGGCCGTCCTGAGCCGAGGTCGTGACCCTTTAGAGAGTCGCCCTCACCATGGCCACTTAATTATTTAAGGGTTCGAGTGCCTAAAGCACTCACCCGAAAGTCCGGTGTATTTGTAAAAGCCGACCCTGCCAAGCTAACAAACGTAGTGTTATTCAAAAAAAGAAATCTGCTCAACGAAATATTAATATGTTTTTGGGAATAAAATATAACAATGTTAAAAATTAGTGGAATGGATACAGCTACTGATTCTCAACTGATTTCAGGCTTTTAATATAAGTACTTACTAAAAATAATGTAGTATACCGGGGACTTATTGCCATAACCTGCTTATCTACATTTGAGCAAAAATTAGTTAAATATAATATGAAAATTCTTATATTTTTAAGATTTGTGTATTGATAATACCGGCTACGTAACTGCTACTCTCAATATTATACAAGATATTATAGGATAAAAACAATTAAATACAACAAATTGCTGCATAATAATAATATCAGCCCTGTATTATATACTTGCCCACTGCTGAGCACGGGCCTCCTCCACTACTGAGAGGTATTAGGCCTTAGTCCACCACGCTGGCCTAGTGCGGATTGGAAGACTTCACACACCTTCGAAATTCCTATAGAGAACTTCTCAGATGTGCAGGTTTCCTCACGATGTTTTCCTTCACCGTTAAAGCGAACGATAAATTCACAAAGAATACACACATGATTTTTTAGAAAAGTCAGAGGTGTGTGCCCTTGGGATTTGAACCTGCGGACATTCGTCTCGGCAGACCGTTCCATACCCAACTAGGCTATCGTCGCTGCTATAATTGCTGCATAGTTTACAGTTAAAATATCACAAACAACGTTATATCATTTCATTAAATGTTACATTTAGATAATAAATGTTCATAACCTCTTTTTATTCTCAAAAGGGTGAACAATTGTTTTTTATACGTCTTCAGTTAATAAATCAAAGAGAACTTAATCGTATTTAGCAGAAGTATTCGCATACTATTACTATTATACTATATGTGTATGGGTACCTAATCTATAATATAAAAATGAATCGCAAAATGTGTTGGTAAGCGCATAACTCAAGAACGCCTGGACCAATTTGGCCAATTCTTTTTTTTTAATATTCGTCGAAGCTCAAGGATGGTTTTTACGGCGAGAAAATATCAAATAATTGCCGGAAAAACCCTAAAAACAGTCCTTTTCTTTATCCCATACAAACGTTTTCTAACTAATACGTAGAGTCAATTTGTGCTTTATTGCTATTGTATAAAGTTCACTGTTGTCTATCAAACACTGCCAGTGATTCCACGATCAACGCCAGCTTACTTTTAAATACTTATATCTGTTTTATTTAATAATTATTTTTTATTCACAACGCCCTATCACCAGGGTGAAGGTTCTGTTCAGGAGAATTTTTGCCCCGATAATAAAATAGATAGGAACAAAAAACTGTTACATTACAAATAATTTTGACAGGACGAAGTCTGTCGGGTTCGCTAGTTTTCAATATAAATCGTATAAAACATGAATAATCTCGCAACAACTGATTTTTAGCAAATAAAACCATTAACTGTGTGACCTTACTCATAAATTTCCTGATTTTCATACACATCTATCACACATATTCAGCAAAATTACACAAAAAAAAGAAATGTATGTATACATATATATGTATGTACTAACTTATATACTAACTTGTGACTACTAAAGTAATTGAGGCCTTCCAAACATAATAATTCAAAACTAACTTCACTGCACTTAGCAGGTTTTCGCAGTAAACCCTCCATATATTTGTCGCACTATGTATATCGTACGACCCTTGAAAGACAGTCATATCCAAGCGACAATCAGTAAATGTTTGAGTGGAGTGCTTTAAAGTTTTTATTTTAGTATGAAAATTCATAACAATTCAACTATTTATTTTATACAGATATAGTCTAATTATATTAAAATTGTCCTAGACCTACAAAACCTAGACGAAATGACGCAGAAAATATGGCGATTCTAAATATTTATATAAATTGAGCTTGACCAGCTGATTCACTAACGTGCCTTCACATAAAAATAACATACAAGTACGTACCCATATGCCTGAGGTACTCGTCGAAGTTCTCCTGGCTGTCGAACGTGTAGATTTTACCTTCGTAAGCCATCGTGCGCGGTTTCTAGACGTCTGTACACAAATTAATCAAATCAGGCAATAAGCCCCCTGATATAGTTACTGTTAATCTTAGATTGGAGTTTGATTGGCTTGTTGATAAGATTACGTGTATGACTTGCAATGTTGGAGTTATAGTCCGGTTTCGTTCCGTGTTCAAGGATATTGTGCCTAATGTACAGGGCATTATGGAGGTCAATGAGTTATATGCAAGACATCATGACGTAGCATTTTTGTCGTATTCCAAATTTGTTTGTGTTATTAAATGACGTACCTAATGTACAAGGCCCTTATTCTGTATGATAGTGTAAACGCGTAACGCGGCCGTGTCATGTTATCTTCGAGAAATGTGTGTGGAATGGTATTCTATAAGCCAAATATCTATAGTCCTAAACATGATGCGTTGTGTTACGTGCTTGTTACACACTGTCAAAATAACGTGCGGGATAGAGAATAAGGCCCCAGGGAATTATAAGAAGTGATATAGTTACGTCTCATCGTGATTGGTGTATGTCATGCATGGTGCTGCTTTCACTATTGTGACTTGCGCAGCGTTAGATTTCTTTCTACATGCTGGACAGGCGACCTCGTAAAGGTCACAAGAACCCGCTGTATGCAGACTGCTTTTAACAGGTTGGTCTAAAAATGTTTGGAGGAGGCTTATGTTCAGCACTGAACTTCCAAATACTGAAGAGGAAGAAGACTACTGTATTTACACTAATCACGATGAGACGTAACTTAATCACTTATTCTTGTACATTAGGTACGCCATTCATTAACACAAACAAAGTTGGAATACGACAAAAATGCTACGTCATGATGTCCTGCATATAACTCATTAACCTCCATAATGCACTGTACATACATTGGTTAGGGTCAAGGCGGCAACAGTGGGTCACTTTTTGTTTTCACTAACCTGCACTAGAAATGGAAGGGTGCTGCGAAGTTGTAAAAGGATTAGCATATAATAAGGCGCGTTGGGGTAAGATCGTAGGAGGTATAACATCGTATAAATCAAATAACTCGTAATTGTGTTATAATTTTTGTTTTCGGTCAACACTACCTGCGACCCCATCTTGTACCCTACGTTCCACTAGTTAACATGAGTGAATCCGTCAAGTAAATAATGTTTACGGTGCTAACAAACAGAATATCGGTGTTTTGTCGTTCCCTGGCAGATCCGGATTAACCCCATGCAAGAATTTGCCTAATTTTAATTGAGTATTTACTGTTTTCAATTAATTTTGTAGGTATATACTATCATAAAGGAAATAAATCTTGTGACTTGTTTATTCAAATTTGTCGAAACACGTATATTCCCTGAGATCCGATCTTTACACATACAATTATTTGTCGTTAAAGAACGGATAAAAATCGTTCGATCTAGCACTTGTAAAATATTGCAAGTTTTATCAAAATACACGAAAACGTCTGAACTCACTCTTTACTCTCTTTTTTTTAGCTCAGATGAATGGTCGATTTTGTTTATTTATTGTTTATTTACACGTGTATGTACTATTTCTACGAATATTTTTAAAAATATCTACATCTCTCTAAATATCTACATCATCTAGTGTCACTCATGTGGGGTATGATCGTATGCCTAGAACTATTAAAAAAACAAAGTTCGCTTCTAAAAATATCTTACGAAATTTATAAAAAATTTTGAATGTTTATAAATGAATATCTAGATCAGAATATGCTCTTTTTATGGATTGTAGAATCCCTGTATCATAGACAATTTTAGATAGTAGTCCGAACTATACCTGTGAAGGTCCTATCTTTCTCACACATTTCTAAAAGTATGGTACTTTTTTAAAGCCCTATAAAATATTAACTGTTATGTATAAGGGATTGAAAAAATATATACCATTAAGTATATTTAATAACATATAGCTAAGTTAATGATTCATTATGATAGCTCCTAAAGAATTATTGTAACAAAATAATTCGAAAAGACTGTTTAGCACGTTGAAAAAGCGTCCGATTTAACCCCAACGCACCTTATAACTAATATACTTTCATTATTTAAATAGATTTAGTTAAACAAAATAATATATTAGGAGATAAAAATGGTTTTAAAAAAAAACTATTTCAGCCACTGTGTACTGGAGGTCACATACAGTGAATAGGCCCACAGTTCACAGTGAATCAGGTACGTTCACATTGATTCATCAATAATGCAACGCAAATAATAATTCACATTTTTACTTTTAATCAGTCTTTATGTATTCATGAATTAAACAAACCAGTAAAGAATATAATTGATCGATTGATTCCTTCCTAACCGAATTTCGGCTATGGCGGCCAATCTCAACGGAGCTCAGCCAGGTATGCAGGAGCTATCATAGTGAACAATAGTGTGCGCAATACACAAGCTCTCTCTGTTCCTTCACTCTCATAGTCCGGTGAGACGGCAATCCGACATGACCGGAGAGACATCAGGCGCAAGATCTAGTATCACACCGCCAACTTCTTTACTCCGAGCTGCGACTGAGTTACATTTTTAAGATGGAAAAACCCAGTCATAATTATTTTGGTCCGACTCAGGATTCTAACTCAGGACCTCAGCGCGGTAGTCTTACTCGTTACGTGTATAATTACAACTACGCCACCAAGGCAGTTGTAAAGAATATAACGAATATAATTTTATTTCAGTCTTACAATTAATAATCTGGTAACTTAAAATGACTACTTCAGTCTCAAGAAAAATAACAAACAATTTTACTCATATGTCAACTAACTTTCAATACTTAAAATAAATAATAAACAATTTGGCTCTTGATGTTCTCCTATGTTTGTAAAGCTGTTTTCATTACTGAGCGGTATGTTTTCTGATTTTACGGGGCGTTGCGGAACGAGCCATCCTGAAAAAAAATACCGATAATTATAAGGTATTTTAGTAAATATTCTAGGATTAAATTTATGTGTCAGTATCTATTATTATCAGGGTAGTACATATTGGCTCATGAGCCACTGTGTACTCAAGTGATTTGAGCCACTGTGTACTTAACTACCATTTTGGATTTAACCTATTAACCACACACAACAGTTTTACACAAGTCGAGGTGCATTATGCGACAAAATGACCTCAATTGAACTTATTTCTTAGCAAAAATATTAATAAATCAATGCATGTAACGAAACGTTAGTGAACAAACACAAAATAAATCTTACCTTAAAATTCACGATTTCACTTACCAAAACAAAAAACTACTCATAACACTCCCTAATTACATCGCTGACGCGAGCGAACTGGTTGCATCAAGAACATATCCCGAGACCGTCCGAGGAGTGAAACAGATGGAAAGTTATCCCTAATAGTTTTTTAACAACGACCGCTGCGTCACTGTTGCCGCTATAACCACTGTTTCCGCCTTGACCCTACTGAAGAGGAAGAAGACTACTGTATTTACACTAATCACGATGAGACGTAACTTAATCACTTATCCTTGTACATTAGGTACGTCATTCATTAACACAAACAAAATTGGAATACGATAAAAATGCTACGTCATGATGTCCTGCATATAACTCATTAACCTCCATAATTCCCTGTACATAGGTTAGGTACAATATTTTTCGACAAAGATCCAAACCGGAACATGACTCCAATATTGCAAGTCATACACGAAATCTTATCAATAAGCCAACCAAACCCCAATTAACTATAAAAGGTGACTTATTGTCTGATTTCTTTAATTTTTGTACAGACGTCTAGAAACCGCGCACAATGGCTTACGTCGGTAAAGTTTACACGTTCGACAGGCACGAGAACTTCGACAAGTACCTTAAGCACATGGGTATGTATTATCGAGTATATAATATTTATTTATTTCATTATATGGGGTGTAACAATAACAATAATAGGTAATTGATCATTCGATAATAACACGGTGAGACCACGAGTCTCGCACGCGCACGCGTCTCCCGTTAGACACAGCCGGCTCGACACTGCGGGAGCGCAGGGCGCCGCCACGGACGCAGCCCGTAGGCGCGGTGTGCTACTTATAGGGTCCGCGGGACCGACGAGTTCGGTGCCGGAGAAAGGTCCTTAGTTACAATGCGCTGGATAGACAGACAAGACGTAAGACACGGCCGGGCGTGGAGATATGTCTTTTCTGCGACCCAGTTCTCTATAATTATAATAGATCAGACTATTGCAATATCCCTCTGTATATTAACGAGATACACCAGTGCTTCTTCATCGTCGGAAGAAGACATGTTATCCTGTCGAAATTGGAGAGCTTAAAACCTTCATCTCTCGCGGCGCCCAGCGTCACGTCCGTGCCTCGTATTTTCTATATGTTTTAAACAATTATGACGGCGCCCCATACGTGCCATGTCTGCGCCCTACGTCTTATCTGTGTGGCCCCCCGCCTAAGGACGCGTTATAGTATATTATTTTTACGTTAGTGCGTCGGATGGTGAAGCCTTAGACTATGTACAGAGGACGCGCCATGTCCTTCTTCCCATTTACCACGAACAATAAAATCTATAACTTTCAATGTATTAATCTTCTATCTATATCTATCTATACTTATAATAAATCTGTAGAGAGGTCAATTCTGTACATGAAATATATTTCAAAAATAATAACTATCAGCGGCTGATTAGGGATCGATACTGATGCCAAAAATGCAATTCGTAAAATTTTTGTCTGTCTGTCTGTCTGTCTGTATAACCGTTATAGAAACAAAAACTACTCGACGGATTTTAACGAAACTTGGTACAATTATTTTTCATACTCCTGTGCTGGTTATAGTATACTTTTCATCACGCTACAATTAATAGGAGCAGAGCAGTGAAGGGAAATGTTGGGAAAACGGGAGAAGTTACTCCATTTTTTAAGCTTCCGTCGCGTGTGCAACCTTAATGGTTAAAGCTACATAGAAATCATGTATGACGGAAATGTTCTTCTTAAAATTATGTAAAAAATATCCCACGAGAGCATATGTCTATCTTTTATGGTAGACTCACAATGACACGTGTAACTCCCGATAGCTTAGCAGTTCGAAGCTTTCTCATTATATTTGTTTACTAATCTTAGGAACTATCGGTCCAAACTGAAAAATTATTTTTGCGTTGGATAGCCCTTTATTTGTGGATTGCTATAGGCTATATATCATCACGCTATACCTAATAGGAGCGGAGCAGCAATGGCTAATCTCTGGAACTACCGGTCCAAACTGAAAAAATATTTTTGCGTTGGATAGCCCTTTGTTCGTGGAGTGCTCTAAGTTATATATCATCACGCTATGACCAATAGGAGCGGAGCAGTAATGGCTAATCTTAGGAACTACCAGTTTGAAGTGAAAAATTCGTTTTGTGTTGGATAGCCCTTTATTTGTGGGGTGCTATAGGCTGTATATCATCACGCTATGACCAATAGGAGCGGAGCAGTAATGAAACATGTTACAAATACGGGGACAATTTATTCGTTTTGAGAGCTTCCGTTGCGTGCGCTGCGTAAACGGTTAAAGTTATGCAACAATGATGTATGTCGGGATTATTCCTCTTAAAAAGTTCTAAAAAATATATTATAAAACAAAAGTCCCCCGCTGCATCCGTTTGCCTGAACGTCTTAAACTCAAAAACTACCCAACGTATTAAGATAAAATTTGGTATGGAGACAGTTTGAAACCCTGGGAAGAACATAGGCTCCCGGGAAACTACTACTTTTATAATGGAAAACTTTAGCCTGAAAAACTTTATAACGCGGGCGGAGCCGCAAGCAAAAGTTAGTAATAATAATAAAAGCCTTTATTCACCGACCAAATATAGTACCATTTTAACTTATTTGAAAAGAATCAATTAATGTAAAAGTGTCTATTTATTCTTAAAAAACCAGTTTGTAGGTCAGGTTGTCCTTTGACATAGGCCTCCCCTAGTTTCTTCCACTCATCTCTATCATGAATTAATCTTCTATATCCTTTTGGTAAATCATCCTCCCATCTTTTAATTTGTCTTCCCTTTTGTTTTTTTCCATTCCTAGGATACCATTCCATTATATCTTTCGTCCATTTTTTCCTATTTGTGCTCATAATATGACCGGTCAAATTCCATTTGAACTTTTTTATTTTTAGTAAAACATCGCTTAATTGTGTTTTTTCCTTATTTTTCTGGACTTCCACCTGTCCCTTAACCTTACGTTTAGGATGCTCCGCTTCATATTGCGTTGGAAAACTGTAAGTTTTTGGTTGTTTTTGCTTGTAGCGGGCCATGTCCGACACCCATAAGTGAAACATGGTAGAAGGCACGTGTTATACAGTTTGCTTTTCCCTGACATTGGTATCGTTCCGTTCTTAACTATTTCTTTGAGCATCCAATAGCGTTTCCAAGTGTTACTTATTCTTCTATCAATTTCTTTTGAGTATTGTTCTTTTATTGATATCATTTGTCCCAGATATACATATTCATCAACATATTCGATCACATCTTGTCCTATTTTTATGTTTTCATTCATTACGTTCGTCATTACTTTCGTTTTTGCTGGATTCATGGATATGCCTGCTTTCTTGCTTTCATTATCTAATTGCTGTAATATAATTTGTAGTATGTTTGATTTTTCTGCAAATATGACAATATCGTCCGCAAATCTTGGGTGGTTTATCATGGTCGTTTCATTTATATTTATTCCAAAATCTTCCCAGTTTATGTTTCTGAATATATTTTTTAACACTACCGTGAAAAGTTTGGGTGAGAGTGGATCACCCTGCCGGACACTTCTCTGAATGCTAAATTCTTCACCTTGCTGTTCAAGTTCGACCTTTGCTGTGGAATGTTTATAGATTTCTGTCATTCTTCTTATATATTCTTACTTTTAATGTAGCTACTACCTACATAAATAGTGCAACAAATATAAATACTACACCATGTTTTGTCGTTATGAGCGCACACTACGGCATTTTGCATAAAAGTGTGGATGAACATTTGCTTTGACACTTTGGCAGAAAGGAAATATACAAAGCCTTATATTATATAACCTAAGAGCTCATAAACCTCAGCCAGAGTAGTGACGTGTTGCCAACCTTAAACGCATCAGATGCTGTAAACTTATTCTTTTTTTACACTGTGACATAATCTTAGTTATAGCTTAGATGTAATTTTGTAAGTGTTGTTAGGAAATTGATAAATTATACATGTTAAGTGACAACGAACGAAATTGTTTATAATTTATTCTTCTTTTTCATATAACGTACATATTGGTGGTAGGCCTTTCATATGTAAGAGTCCGCCTGGGTAGGTACCACTGCAATGTCTATTACTGCCGCCAAAAAAATTAAAAACCGAAAAATTCTTGATGACGTCACACATACAGTTGAATAAAGTAGTTCTTTGGTCCACCTTACTATTGATTTAAAAAACTAAGACAACGTCATTTGTCAATGTGGAATGTCAATATTACAATAGGTATCTACGTCACAACTGTCATTCTCGAAGAGAGAGAGAGAAACAAAATAAACTGTCACCTCACTTATTTTTTACTTCAAGGTTTGGTCATTACGTTTTGAGCCGTATATATGCCACCATTTGGTGCTTACGTCGTTTTAGAATATCACAACATTAAAAGTGAAAATCATGAACGAAAATATCTGATTTTTGAAAAAAGATAAAATTTGGGTCCCACAATTTTAGATCTAGTTTCATAAAATATAAACATTTGAGTTTGTTGAAAAAATGAAATGTTGTCAATTGCTCTTCAAAGTCTGTAGCCAAGACGCATTGCTACAAGCGTTAGCGCCAATAGTAAACATAAATATGTATGGGAATGACATATCCAAGCAATACAATTTTCTCAGAATTGTAGGTACATAATAAATGGAATCTCATTATTATTTGAGCTCAAAGTTTGTTCATTATCTCTAATTCCAAAACTGAGCTTGTTAAGAATAATTTGTAATTAGCGCATTCTAGAATCTATGTAATATAAAATGTTTGGCACCCTAGAAGTGAATTGTGTTATTAAAAAAATACTTTTATTAAATTTCAAATAAACAATAATCTAAATGCTGAAAATAATTAATTCGCGAAATTATAATTAAAAAATAATTAAAGCAATACCAGAGACATAGGATAATATATGGAAATGTCTTATCTTTCTCCTGCCTCGGTGGCGCAGTTGTATTGCACGTCCGGTACAATAGCGCTCTGAGGTCCTGGGTTCGAATCCCGGGTCGGGCAAAGTGATATTTGGGTTTTTCTGCTCAATATCAGCCCGGAGTCTGGAATTTGTGCCCGATATGGCGATAGGCCCGCCCCCTATCACATCATGGGACGGAACATACTTGGCGAAAAGTGGGTGCCCTAGTTGCGCCTCTGCATACCCCTTCTGGGATAAAATGCGTGATGTTATGTTATGTTATGTATGTCTTATCTTTCAAGGTGTCACTGATGAGGTGATTCAACAATACGTCCAGCTTAAGGGCACCGCCGAGTTAAGGAAGGAGGGAAACAAGTACAGATACATCACTTCCTCCGTCCATGGCAACAACGAAGTCGTGTTCGAGTCTGGCGTAGAGGTCGACGATGTAGGCCTGGGTGGTGTTCCGGTAGGTGTTATTTCAAGCGATGTTTAGATTAGCAAGAAAACTTGCAGAATTCGACTTCGGAAAGCAATTTTTACCGCGTAAACAATCACAAGTTGACATTCAAAAATTTTAAAGCTTCCAGGACTTGCGACAAGGCGCTACTGGAATCTGAAGGTTCTTGCGCAATGTATTGTAGAAAGAACTTATTAGTCTAAACTTTGCAATAAAATTAATAATATTTTTTAAAATAAGTACCAAATAGAATTGTTTCTTTAGTCATAAGTATTTATATTTTAACATATTATATACCTACCTCAGACTTTAACTTTTCATGATCAACTAAAATTTAAAATAAATTAACAAAAAATAATTTATAACAAAAACGGAGCAAAGATGTAATTCTATGAACTAATACTACGTTTGGAAAAAAAATGCTAATATTGTTATGAAAAACAGAGAAATTAATTCCTTGACAGGTGTAACGGGCATAGCCACCTTCGGTTCAAACCTCGGGTTACTTCCTACCGGCTTCCCTTTTAGGTTTATTTACGTTTGTTCTCTATTAAATTGGTTGCGATGTGTTAAGTAAGGATTTTTTTGCCTTGGGTTACCTTTTCAAAAAATTTTTTTTTCGCCACTGGATAGCAGCGTGTAATGTTACTTATATACCTATTATTTAGTTTTTTGCAAGTAACACCTTTTTAATTAACCTCTGCAAATATTAAATTTATTACACAGGTAGGTATCCTTTGTTTATTCTGTAAGTGTATTTAAAAAAAATCACTCATTACCTCTTATTATAGATCAAGTCCACGTACACAGTCGACGGTAACACAATGACACAGGTTGTCAACAGCAGCATGGGATCTGGCACCGTAATAAGAGAATTCAGCGACGACCTCGTCAAAATGGTAAATATAATGTCATGTCAAAGGGGTAGTTAGAAATGCACCTATATTTGGTTGAGGTACAGTAAGTACTTTTTACTAGATGAAATAATTTTCATCTTGGTATCCCATGAGTACTTCTGTACCCGTGGCGGTATTATCCGCATTATTAAAAAAGTTATTAAAACTTAAACTCTACTGTAAAACTAATCTTAAATTAAGCAATAAACAAAATATATATAATTAAAAATTAAATGTACAAATGAGTACGACGCGACATTTGGTATGTACAGATAGCGATCAGCTATTAATCTTTTATGAATATAAACCGGTCGAAGCGAGACGCGTTGATTCCACCTATCACCATACATTCGACCTGCTGCAGGTAGTCAGTCAGCTGACGCATGCAACGCGGATCTATAACTCGCTGACGCTTATTACTATAGCGAGCATAGTTCTTGTTACTTTCGCTTAGCTTTAGGCTCTCCTTTATTTCTCTCCTTCGCTTATCTAATGTGCGTTTCTTCTACTCTTATGTGCACTCGTATTGTACTTTTACTCCATGTTAATAAAGTTTCTTAACGTCTGAAGTCAAAACAATTATAGATACCCATAGATGAATATGTTTTAATTATTCTTTACCTTTTTCTTTACAGTCCGTCACCAGTTCAGGATGGGACGGCGTCGCAGTCAGATACTACAAGGCTTAATTGTTATTTAATTTAGTGATTGTTGTGTAAAATATATATTTTTATAGTTATTTTAAAATTTTCTTTTATTTAAATTGTATTATTAACTTTTTTTCAATTAAAGGATGAGACGAACTCGCCGCCCGATGATAATACGTGATACGATAGTCCATAAAAAATATCAGTACCAAACAGAACTTTGAATTACAAAGTACTACGTGGCACTCCACTGACCTCGTCACCCTGAGACATAATATGTTAGGCCTCATAATATCCAGTAATTATGCTGTCTCCAATGTCTTTAAAACGGAAAGAAACAGTGTGCAAGCATTGGTGCTTGGCGCTGTCACCATTGTGATAGACATTGTAGTGGTACCTACTCAGACGGCCCCTCGCATACGAGAAATCTACCGTATCAATTAGTTTAGTGATAATATTTCACGTTTAAAAGATAACGATATTTGTTCTAATAAACTTCAAAAACTTAAGCCGTTCATAGACGACGCTGGACTTCGGGTCGGCGGCAGGATACAACGTGCCCAGATATCGTACGATGCTCAGCATCAAATCATTTTACCCAAAAAACATTTATTTACGTCATTACTCATAGACTATTTCACAAATTATATTAACATGTAGGTCCGCAAACACTACAATTTCTTTTATCTCAAACATATTGGACTATATCTGCCCGTGATGCAGTACGTATGCGCACGCGTCGCTGCGTTCAATGTTTTCGCACGCGACCGCCAATGGCTCCTTCACCTACTGCAAGAGCGAGCGCTCTTAGACCATTCTTGCACGTAGGCGTAGATTTCGCTGAGCATTTAATTGGGCGACATAATCGCATATGCGACAAAGCCCTTTAAATCAGAATAAAAAAAAGTAAAAAAAAAAGTTTCGTAATTCCAAATTTTTAAATCATATGTATGCGTGCCTGTATGCATGTCAACAAAGGCAGTACATCTCGAATTAGTTCTCGATTTAACAACCTATTCATTCCTTAACGCTTTAAGTCGTTTAATTTCTCAATGCAGACTATGTATCTTACGTACAACTACAAACCATGCTTGATTCTTTAAACGCAGCCAGCAAAGAGGTAGGACTGGAAATGAATCTTTTGAAAACAATGATCACGACAAACAGCACAAAAATAAAAATATCAGTTGACAATGGCATTTTGAAATATACAGATAAATACATCTATAATAATATATACTATCTTGGAAAACAAATCGACTTCGACAGTAAACAAAACGAACAAGATGTAGAACGAAGGGCACAAAATACTTGGAGTAAGTACTGGTCCTTAAAAGAAATTATTAAAAGTAATATCCCAATAAATATCAAAACAAAAGTTTGGACTTCATGCCTCCTACCAAGCCTAACCTACGTCTGTCAAAGTTGGAAATTTACATCGAAAATCAAAAACAAAATAACTACCTGCAAACGCGGAATAGAACAATAGCTCAAGATAGAGAAAAATGGAATTCTTCATAGGAGGCCTTCACTTCTTCTTGCAAAGAGTTCTTGCAAATGAAATATTTTGCATACCTTTATAAATTTTCAACAGATTGTAGATCAAACCATTAGCTTTTTTTTTTAATTTTTTTCTTACCTCTTGAATTTCATAATGTACCTACTTGCAAAAAATAAAAGGCTTTTATTATATTTTATTTTATCTATGTTATTGTCAAAGCGGGTGAGGAGGACTGAGGGAGGAAAATGTGCTTTCGACTTTACCTACAGTTCATACTTTTATCATTATTAATATCAACTTGCTCTCCCCTGAGCCGTCGGATTCGACGCCCTTGGATCCATATATATTATATTGGTACTCAATTGTTTTGTCCGCATAAATTTCATCATCGCAAATCCTAAATAATTTAACAATATTAAAACAGAAGGGTAGGAATATAAATGCAAATGATTTAATTATGTATATTCGTTTATACAATGGAGCATCAAAATTTTTACGTTTTTGATAGAAATAAAATAGGCACATAGTGAATAATACTGTATTGAAAATATAATAACAAATAATAATAATGCTGGTGCGGCGAAGATAGAAAAAAAAAGTGACACCTCCTCTTCGGTGTTGCCAGTCGTAGACCTTTTTTGGTGTTGTCAGGCGTAAACTTTTACGGTTGTGGCAGCAAGATCACACAGCCTACGCGGCCGCGTGCGTCGCAGTGACTTGCGCCGTAACATCCTCCCGCCCGTTGAAAGGTCGCTTTCAACCTTGAAGCTCTTGTGCCGTAGGTAGGAGACAAAGACGAGTTAAGGGCCGCCGCACGCTGTCCCTGACGGTGTTGACCTCCGCTACTCTTGATATTCCATCAGGTCCAGGAAACACCACCTAAAAATCAAATCAGCTGGATTTGACTCGGTCGGTACATTTCGCCAAGCTGAAAGCGATGTCAACTTTACTATTTCGCTGGTTCGATTGGCTACGAACGTTTTTAATCTACTTAGATCGACATTGATCCAGCTCAACACAACACTAGAATCACACCAATGAACTATCCTTTCAGGCCTGTACCTTAAAGCCTCCACCACTGACTGGCAGAGCCTAGCTGCAAGTAACGCACCGCACAACTCCAGACGCGGAATTGTTGTTGGCTTTAACGGAGATACTTTGGCTTTGGCTTTGGCTTTGGCTTTGGCTTTGGCTTTGGCTTTGGCTTTGGCTTTGGCTTTGGCTTTGGCTTTGGCTTTGGCTTTGGCTTTGGCTTTGGCTTTGGCTTTGGCTTTGGCTTTGGCTTTGGCTTTGGCTTTGGCTTTGGCTTTGGCTTTGGCTTTGGCTTTGGCTTTGGCTTTGGCTTTGGCTTTGGCTTTGGCTTTGGCTTTGGCTTTGGCTTTGGCTTTGGCTTTGGCTTTGGCTTTGGCTTTGGCTTTGGCTTTGGCTTTGGCTTTGGCTTTGGCTTTGGCTTTGGCTTTGGCTTTGGCTTTGGCTTTGGCTTTGGCTTTGGCTTTGGCTTTGGCTTTGGCTTTGGCTTTGGCTTTGGCTTTGGCTTTGGCTTTGGCTTTGGCTTTGGCTTTGGCTTTGGCTTTGGCTTTGGCTTTGGCTTTGGCTTTGGCTTTGGCTTTGGCTTTGGCTTTGGCTTTGGCTTTGGCTTTGGCTTTGGCTTTGGCTTTGGCTTTGGCTTTGGCTTTGGCTTTGGCTTTGGCTTTGGCTTTGGCTTTGGCTTTGGCTTTGGCTTTGGCTTTGGCTTTGGCTTTGGCTTTGGCTTTGGCTTTGGCTTTGGCTTTGGCTTTGGCTTTGGCTTTGGCTTTGGCTTTGGCTTTGGCTTTGGCTTTGGCTTTGGCTTTGGCTTTGGCTTTGGCTTTGGCTTTGGCTTTGGCTTTGCTTGGCATGTGCTGTGTCGTTACAATATTATGTTGGTAATTTGTACTTACCACCACAATGGTGTGCACAAGCACCAGTGTATGTACAGTTTTATTCCAGTTCAAGGTCATTGGGGACAGCATATCTACGGGGTATTACGAGGATTAACATCTTATCTCTCAGGGTGACGTGGGCAGTGGAATGGCACCTAGTGCTGTGTAATTCAAAGTTCTGTATGGTGTTGTCACTGCCTATGGGCTTTCGTATCGCGTACTATCAGACGAATAATGTGTTCATCGCATCCTTCAACTGAATAAATAAAATAAATTTATAAATGGCTTATAAAATTATATATTTATCATAAAATTCACTAAATTACATAACAATTAAGCCTTGTAGTATCTGTATGCGACGCCGTCCCACGTTTCCGAGGTCAAGGTCTGCAAAGAAAAAATAATAATTGAAGTTTATTCTGGGTCGTGTATGGGTATCTTTTATTAAATTAAAGCAGTGTTTCTCACAGTATTTTTTTGCCATGCTACCCTGCTGTGTAAATAGACAACCCCATGTCCCCGTCCTTTGCAATGCCAGGACTAGGAAACCAGGGGACTGAAATGTAGGCATATCGGTCTTCAGTGTAGAAGGTATGAATTATTACAAATAAAGTCCACACGTAAAGAGAGTTTATTAGCAAGGAGTAAGGTACAATAAACACAGCAGTAGAAGAAACACACACTGGATGAGTGATGGGGACTTATAAGTGTATTTCTTTTGCCACGACATTATATTTACCATTTTGAGGAGGTCTTCAGTGAATTCTCTCTTTGCGGTGCCAAGTCCTTTACTGGTGTTACCAACTTGTGTCACTGTGTTACCGTCGACTGTGTACACGCACTTGACCTGAAATAAGAGGTAATGAGTGAATGATTGAAATATATAATTTTTAATGCTCGCGCATTATCTACAGGGTTCACACGCTCTCATTGGCTGAACGCGCATGTCGCGTCATCGGGAGCCAATGCCAGCGAATTTCCGAAGTTACCCGAGGTTTGAACCGAAGGTGGCTATGTCCGTTACGCCTGTTAATTAATTTCTCTGTTTTTCCAAGCATAGCATTAGCTCACAGAATGGCATGATTGCTTCGTTTTTGTTAAAACTTATTTTTTTTTAATTTATTTGAAATTTTAGTAGTTCATGAAAAGTTATAGTATGATATATAATATGTTTAAATCTCTTTGAAGTATTAATGACCAAAGAAACAAGACTATTATTTTCGAAAATCTTATCAATTTTAATGCAAAGTTTAGACTAATAAGTTATTACTGCAATATATTGCGTTATAACTTTCATATATTTCAGTTTGTAGTTTTATAAAGCGATTTGCCGCAAGTCCTGTTAGTGTCAAAATTTGCAAAAGTCAACTTGTGATTGTTTACGCGGTAAAAAATATTTTCTATCACCTACCGGAACACCACCCAGGCCTACATCCTCGACCTCTACTCCAGACTCGAACACGACTTCATTGTTGCCCTCACTGGACCTAGTGATGTATCTGTACTTGTTTCCCTCCTTCTTCAACTGGGCGGTGGACTTGTATGTCGCGTATTTCTTAATCACCTCCTCATCAGTGACACCTTGAAAGATTACACATTTCCATATATCCTATCTGTCTATAGTATTGCCTTATTGGAGATTGTAGCCATTCTATTTATAAAAGTTGATCAATCAATCGATTTACCATATGAAAATCATCAATAATCCAGATAAATAAATCTTGAGTGGGACCACATGGTTATGGATGTCGAAATCATAGGGTACAAATGCTCGTAAACTTCCTTGAGAAAGAGGGGCTCTTTTTGATGAATTCATTCTTCAAGAAGGGACCTCAAAGGAAGTGGACGTGGTGAAGTCCGGATACTGTGACAAAGAACGAGATCAACTTCATCATGACGGGCAAGAAGCACATATTCAAAGATGTCTCAGCGATTAATGGGTTTAATACCGAATCCGATCACCGAATTGTACGGGGCCCTCTGAATATTGATATTAGACTTGAAAATCGTCATCTCTTGAAACCCACCCTCCGGCCTAAATATCAGCCCTGTATTATATACCGTCTCACTGTCGGGCAGGGGCCTCCTCTACTACTGAGAGGGATTAGGTCTTAGTCCACCACGCTGGCCCAGTGCGGATGTGCGGAGTGCCCAGTAGACACATCCTCGAAAATTTCTATAGAGAATTTCTCAGGTATGCAGGTTTCCTCACGATGTTTTCCTTCACCGTTAAAGCAAGCGATAATTCACAAAGAATACACACATATTTTTTTAAGAAAAGTCAGAGGTGTGTCCTTGGGATTTAAACTTGCGGACAGTCGTCTCGGCAGTCCGCTCTACAACCAACTAGGCTATCGCCGCCCTCCGGCCTAATCCCCTCCAAATCATAGCGGGTTCTGAGAAGTTCCAGAGAATGCTTGGAAATAGCTTTGCTTCATTGGCACACCCAGAAAATATTGATAAGACCCGACACAATCTGGTTGACTCGCTTAAGGGAGAGGGCATCAAATTCTGTAAAACCCAGCGTAGAGGTAAAAAGTCCAAACTCTCGGATGAGACTCAACGGCTTATGACAAATAGACGGGAAAGCAAACAAGTTACTTCGTCAGATAGGTTAGACCTAAAAAGCGCATAGCGAAAATTATACGCCGGGACCTTCAGAGCTCCAATGCACGCCTCATTGAAGAAGCGATAGAGCGAAACCGAGGTTCTAAAGTATTCGCTCAGGAGCTTGGAAGGAGCAACATGACGAAGTTAACGACACAGAAGGGCAAAACCGTTTAATCGAAGTCGGAGATTTTTGCCGAGATTGAGGACTTTTATAACCGATTATACGTTGCACATGCTCCTTATTCACGGCGTGACAACCATGATCCCAGAGCCACCTTGACACGCCACTAAAGCGACGATTGGCCAGAAATCGACCAAGGCAAGATCGTGTTGGCTCTGAGACGACTTAAAAATAGAAAAGCCCCCGGTGAGGACGGAGTTACTTCGGAGTTGTAGCAGGCAGGAAGACTTCCTGTCATACAGGAGCTACAAAGGCTGTTTAATACCGTTCTTTACTGTGGGAGAATTCAAAAGGCGTGGAGCAGGAGTCTAGTGGTTCTTTTCTTTAAGAAGTGAGATAAAACCCGTCTTAAGAATTATAGGCCCATCTCATTCCTGAGCCACGTCTATAAGTTGTTCTCTAGGATTATCACAAATCTCCTCGCCAGAAGACTCATTGAGTATCAGACCCCGGTACAGGCCGAGTTTCGCGGAGGATTCAGCACCATAGATCAAATACACACAGTGACGCAGATTGAACAGTAATCCGAAGAGTATAATCGGCCTATATGCCTGGCATTTGTGGACTATGGGAAGGCCTTCGACTCCGCCGAAACCCGGGCTGTCTTGAAATCCTTACAGCGTTGCCAAGTAGATTATCGCTATGTCGAAGTGCTGAGATATCCATAAATATCTGCCACTAAGTGTGTACAGAACCAGCGGTCGGGACACATTAAGCTGCGCAGAGGGGTGAGACATGGGGATGTCATATCCCCAAAACTGTTCACAAGCGCACTGGAGGATTTGTTCAAGACTCTTGACTGGAAAGGTATGGGCATTAACATAAATGGTGATTACATCTCGCACTTGCGATTCACAGACGACATAATGATAATGGCAGAAACACTGGAGAATCAGCAACAGATGCTGAATAGCCTAGCTTCGGCATCACAGCGAATAGGTCTAACAATGAATCTTGATAAGACACAACTTAGGTACTAACTTATATACAACGATAGTATATAAGTTAGTAGTATTGTTGCATCCCAATATAAGCCAATCACAACGGCGCTATGACTACGCACTGCGAAGGCTGCCATGCCGTCTTTACTGAGAAACAGACTTGTTATCACAGCTTTACTCTGTCCTGAGATAAAAAAATCGTCTATGAATAAGGGGGTACGGCTTCACCATCTAATTCACTAACGTGCCTTCTCATACAAATAATATACATACCCATATGCCTGAGATACTCGTCGAAGTTCTCCTGGCTATCGAACGTGTAAACTTTTCCTTCGTAGGCCATTGTGTGCGGTTTCTAGACGTCTGTCCATAAATTAATCAAATCTAACAATAAGCCCGGCATTTTATGGTTACTATTAAGGTTTGTTTGTTGATAAGATTACGTGTATGACTTGCAATGTTGGAGTTATATTCCGGTTTTGATCCGTGTTAAAGGATATTGCATCCAATGTACTAGGCATTACGGAGTTAAATAAGTTCTATACATGATGTAGCATTTCATATTCCAGTTTTGTATGTGTTAAAGGATAACCTATCTAATCTACAGGACATAGGGGGCGATTAAGTTACGTCTCATCGTGACTGGTGTAAATACACTAGTGTAACAGCACAGTACATGCCAAGCAAAGCCAGCAAAAAAAAAACAAAGGTTGAATGTCATAACTTTCACTCGATCTAGCCAGTAAAATCAACGTTGCCTATGGTTCACCGGTAACTGTTCGTGACATGACATCCAACTGCTAAATGATGGATATAAATACCCGAGGCATTAATTTCAGTGGATATTCAATTGAGTTCGCTAGTATAAGGTGGTTTGAATTTCTTTGTTGTAAGATCAATTGGCCTGAAAAAATAGCTAAAATTGATCAGGTATGCCAATTTTAGCCAAGGCCGGTTTGTTTAGTTGTTTTTTTAGAGCCTTTGAGTTTTTAAAATGGATATCTTGGCATGCCTTTGCCTAAAAGACCAGATCTATTTATAATATACTAGGTTTTGCCCGCGAGTCCTCCCGCGTGAGAAAGTTTTTCCATGATAAAGTTGTCTATCCCGGGAAAATTCCCGGGACAAAAACTTTAACCGTTTACTGCGTGCACGGAACGAAAGCTCTCAAGTGGAATCAATTTTCCCTGTTTTTGCAACATTGTACATTGGTGCTCCGCAACTGAAACCCTCCTAGCCGAATTTCGGCCTGGATGGCGCATTAAAATAATATTTTAATTCAAATCAGTAGTTCCTGAGATTATATATCGCGTTCAAACAAACGTTTCAGGTAAATATAATTGTATGTAGATTATATGTAGATTATTAGATATTGTATTTTAAAATGACCGAGTCAGCGTGACACAAAAATGAATAATTCGTTCTACATCAATCATTCTTGATAATACTCTGGTACTGTTGATAAAAATTATATCAAATATTATACCTACTAGAATTAGATATACTTAGTTTGTAGCACCTCCATGAGACTATTTTCTGCTCTAAAAGTCTACTTACATTTTCTGAGATACAAATGGTGTCAGCGGTTTGTATGTATTTTCGAACATAAACCTCAAAGTAGGTAACTTATTCTTAGATTTCCTTAAACATTAACAGTAAACAGTGGCCTAAAGTGATTTCTGCATATACGTTTTTTTATCCCATAAATTGTATTATTTTTTATGTTTACGCGAATGTTAGACATTGAAATTAAACTATTTTTGGGATTTTATCGTGGTTTTAATCATTTTACTTTTCTCCCGACGTTTCGAAGACTTTGCAGCCTTCATGGTCACAGAAGGATTGAGATGTTGTTAAAAAGTTGTATAATTGTAAAATATAGGTAGATATTGTAACTTTGACTTTGCGGATGAACAACACCTCGGTCCCCACGTGACCATGAAGGCTGCGAAGTCTACGAAACGTCGGAAGAAAACTAAAATAATTAAAACCGCGATAAAATCTGAAAAATAGTTTAAATTAAATGCCATAAATTGTAAACGGAGACGTAACTAGTAAGTCCATTTTTCACCATTTTGTGTATTCCGTCCACATCTGTGACCTAAGGGCGAGCCTTTATAAAACTGTATTAAGCTCAAGAGCGGTGTCTAAAAAAAAATCAAAATCTTGATTTGTCGTCAGATAGTTTAAAGAAATACCTATCCAATGAACTTAACTAAATAACTGAATCTTGTTTAGAACTTGTTAAAAAAACCTTAAAAGAGTTTATCTCAGTTTTACGTACAAAATTATAAAACTATATTTACAAAACTTCGATTATCTCGAAAAAAGGTTTCCCTGACATATCGCTTTGCGCTTAGGACGGCAGAATACATTGCGTATATTTCGGGCTCTAAAGGGGTTTCATAATAATTTTCCTCTCTTTAGACCTACAAGTAGTCCCAAAAAATAGTGTCCAGCGGAGGTCCAGCGATACAGCACCCTTGGGGTATCCGAATCACCCCTGTGTATGTCCCGCGATTTTTCATAGCTTTCGAGTTATGAATATTTTTCTGAATTTTCAATTTAAACAATTAAATGCTTATTTTTTAAAGTAGAAGACTTCTTCGAGATCTTTTTGTTGCAATAAAATTTTCATTAGTTGTACTTTTTTGCTAATTACAATCAACTTCGTAAATTCAATATTTTTTATAGAAAAACGATAAAAAATAAATCTTCGTTAAAAAATTATTCATAATAACCTGCGTGTATAAATGAATAAAAATTTAAAAAATATAACGCCTTTTTTATTTTTGTTACAAAAAGTATTTTTTCAGAGGTGTCCAGGGAAAAAGCCAAATGTCCGGAATTTTAGCCGTGTTTATCCGGCCTTGACAATTTAGGTGATAGTAACACCTTCGCCCATAATATCTTTCCGCACGATTCCGACGAACACTTTATCTAAGTCATAGAAAGTCTCAGGACAGAGTACACTCAAATGTCATAGTGTTACTTCTATGCTTGTCATTGTTCTGAGTAGAAAGTCTTAGAAAGTGCTGCCATCTATGTCTAAAACATTTACGGACCCACTCGCCACCTTGCACATGTGATATCACACTTTCATGTGATACAATATAATTTCTTGGCAAACAATACAAGGTGCGCCATCTAGCGTTATTTGAACTTTAACATAACTCATCGATATTGATTATGTTAATAAAACAGATAGATGGCCGATAGATGTCATTGTTAAATTATAATTGAGATGTTAAATTATTATTATTGTTTATAGCTTAATATGTATGTTGTAACCCCCTTATTCATAAACGTTTTTTATCTAAGGACGGAGTAAAGCTGTGATAACAAGCCTGTTTCTCAGTGCCCAACGGCACTGAGAAATAGACATAGGGCCGTTGTGATTGGTTATTATTTTTGTATTTCAATATTAGCCAATCACAACGGCCCTACGTCTACGCACTGCGAAGACTGTCATGCCGTCAGCACTGAGCAACAGACTTGTTATCACAGCCTTACTCGATCGTTAGATAAAAAACGTCTATGAATAATGGGGTAAATGTATAACTTACTGAAGTGAAGCGGGTAGTAATTGGTTTGTAAGAACGCTTTTGCCACTGATCTATTTACGCGACTGCCTCAATCGCTTATCGCAGTGCGGTTGAGGTTTCAGGTTCAATTTCTTTTTTATTGCCTTGAATGACGAGACGCGCTTGGCGTTCGCCTGATGGTGAGCAATACGACCGCCCATAAACAGTAGAAACACCATCCAACACCTTGAATTACAAAGCATTGTTTGGTATTCCACAGCGCTCGCCATCCTGAGACAAGAGATGTTAAGACTTATTATGTCCAGTAGTTACACCCGCTACAATGTCCTGTCAACCAACACAACAGTGACTACACACTGCTGCTTGCCGGCAGAAATATACATTGCGGTGGTACCTACCCAGGCGGACTCTTACATATGAGAGACCTTCCACCAGTAGGTCAGGCATATTATGTAAGAGTTTAGGTCGTTCCCCGGGTAAAGTGATAATGGGATTTTCTGCTCAGTCACGGCATCTTGAATTAGTGCCCGATTTGGCAATAGGCTCAACAAAATTCGCAATCTTAATAAAATAATGACCTATTTCAAAATTGTTAATTTGTGGCAATCGTCGGAAAACTAATTTTTGTTCGCTACCTTTTTTTAAGTTGCTATAAAATTGAGCTTATTAAAGATAGGTAAAAAAAGAATTCTATAGCATGAAAAAAAAGGGAAAAAACTAAGAGGTCGCAAAAAGAAATAGGTTGTTTGACGATTCTCACAAATTCGCAATTTTGGAATGGGTCATTATTTTATTAAGAGTGCTATTATATTACGTATACCTGCCAGACATTAATCGAGCCCCACCGATACATACCTACACGGATATACATTTTATGTTGAGCTGGGGAACACCACATTTATGTCATCCACACTTATGTTGCAGGCACTGGCATAGCGCTCCCAAAAACTTGACTAGTATACGAGCCCGTACTCTTGTTGAGCAGCCAAACACCAGTGCGGGACAATACAACGTGTGTATTGGCTGCTTTATTTTATATCCACCAATCGACGGCTCCTAAGTAAATTATCATATCTGAAAAAAATGCGATATTCACATTTTAGCGTTTCGTTATCAATGTACTGTTTACTACCAAACCCGTTTAATTAGAAAGCTATTAAACGAAAAGTGAATATCGCAATTTTTTTTGATACGGTAGTTTACTTAGGAGCCATTGCAATATTTAAGTTAAGGTTCCGAGGAATGGTAACGAGTTTCGTCTCGCGCCGCTCCTCTGTTCTCTCTACTGCGCATCAGGCACCGCGGCGCACACTTTGGGAACCCCTAGTGTATAACATTTAAGCAGTACGAAAGTGCAATAACCTGAGATAGTATATCGCACTAAGTGGTTCCTAGGACTATGTTACCTAATTGAAGTGACGTCATTTTTATAATGTGATGTGAAGAAATTTCATTAAGTAGATAAATAATTTCTCTATAGGAATTTCGAGGGTGTGTGAATTCTACCAATCCGCAATAGGCCAGCGTGGTGGACTAAGGCCTAATCCCTTTCAGTAGTAGAGAAGCCCCTTGGCCTAGCAGTGGGACAGTATATAATACAGGACTGATATTATTATTACTAATAGATAAATAAAGAGTGAAGACATTAAGTTCATGACAATTAGATCTATCTATCTATAAGAATTTCTATTTGAAGTCTGCAATCTCTCACGAAGCCAAGTTAACTAAGCCCTAAACCCTCTCGTTAGTATCGGAAGCCCGTGCCCGTACTGGCAAGAATTTCTAAGGCCAGAAGGTATTAGGAACCACGCGAGGCCCCGGGTGGTTGCTTGGTTCACGTCCCCCTATGGCCGCCTTTGGCTGTTAGTGAACTTAAGATTCTGTACTATAGATTATTATTATAGATTATCCATATTTATTTTATTCGTATGTAAAGGGCCGCCTGGTGACAATGTCTACCCTGTCGTCAAGCACCAGTGCATTCACTGTTTTGCACATGCTTTAGAGACAGCAATAATTACTAGATATTATGAGACTTTCTTATGTCTCTGGGTGACGAGGGCAGTGGAGTGCCACGCAGTATTGTGTAATTCAAAGTTGTATTTGTACTGTATGATATTGTTACTGTCTATGGGCGGTCGTTCACGTCCCATCAGATTAGCGGCTGGTTCGCTTCATCCTTCAACTGCAAAAAAGTTATTAATACACAATAAATAATAGAACATTTAAAAATAACTATAAAATTATATATTTAACATAACAATAAATTAAATAACAATAAAATTAAGCCTTGTAGTATCTGTATGCGACGCCGTCCCACTCTGAACTGGTAATGGTCTGCAAAGAAAAAATAATAATTGAAACATATTCTGGGTCGTGTATGGGTATCTATTATAAGATTAAAGCAGTGTTTCCCGAAGTATATTTTGCCTTGCCACTCTGCTGTCTAACATAGAAGTCCTCACGCCACCCTTTTTTTAATACAATGACTAAGAAGCCAGGAGGCTCATAAAGTCTTTTCTTTATTCCTCAAACATGTGTTCTTGAAATTTTGCATATAACTTAGTACAGTATCAACCAAGTAAATTGGCAACTTAATATCATGCATTAGTTGATTTCGTGGGGACGAAGACAGTTTTAATGTATAGGTTCGACTTACAAGCTAGATTTGTCCGTTGAGGTAGTACAACAGAAATATTAGAAAGAAACATAAATCCTCAATGTCATTAATCACTCAATTATCATTCTTCGCTTTTATGTTATCTATTAGCTCTCCATCTCATCGACTTAACAGGCTACCACGTTTTCTAATTCCTTATAGAAGTTAGAAATTACGGAAATAGCATTTCTAACTACCATTTTGACATCCTATATCATACTTCATAACTATATTATTAACTAGCTTTTGCTCGCGGCTTCGCCCGCGTGAAGGTGTTTTCCAGGATAAAATTCCACTGTTTGATAAAAGTCTTGCTACATATTTTCCCGGTACTTATAGGTTCAAACTAATTTTATCCCCAATCTATAATTTCAGTTCAATCAGTCGAAAATCTAAGAAAATTTATACAAACTTTCATCCCCTATTTTATCCCCTTAAGGGTAGAATTTATCAAAATCCTTTCTTAGGGGATGCCTACGTCATAGTAGCTTTATGCATGTAAAGACTTAGCCCGATCCGTCCAATGGTTTGGGCTGTTCCTTGATATATCACTGTCAGTCACCTTTAAGTTATATATTATATTAACAACTGAAGTTAGCTAAAATTGAGTTTCTCGAAGCCGACCACTATTTATGTACTATGTATTTTGAGACTATGCAATTTTGTCGCGTTCGCGATTCACTTTCACTTTTGTTGAGTTTCAGAACGCGATATTAGATCCTCCAACGCGCACGCGAATTTGAACTTTATGCAGCGGTAATAAATTACAAATTGACTCTCCATTTTATTTAGAAAACGTTTGTATGGGAAATAGAAAAATGCTGTTTTGAGGATTTTCCCGGCAATTATTCGAATTTTTCTCACCTTTTAAATCTTCCCTAGACCTCCACGAATAATTCAAGACCAAGATAAGATAAATCCGTTCAGCCGTTCTCGAGTTTTAGCGAGACTAACGAACAGCAATTCATTTTTATATATATAGATGCGAAAGTTTGTGAGGATGGATGCTTGAATGTACTATGTATGGATGTTTATTCCTTTTTCACGAAAAAACTACTGAAGAGATTTGGATGAAACTTTACAGTAATATTGATTACACACAAGAATAACACATAGGCTACAATTTATGATGATTTTGGTTAATTTGGTCATAATATAACGATACATATCAAGTAAGTCGGAAAAAAATTGCTATCTTGGCGTACGCTGCCTAAACCGTTGGAGTTAGACAAAGATGATGTACCGTAGGATTGTTTGTCTTAAATAGTTCTAAATAAAAGTCCGCGACAGCATATCTACCTTTTATGTGGAAGCCACTATGACCAGCCATAAATATAATTAAACCGGATATTTTTTTCGTGGGACTTTTACCCGAACACTCTTTTGGTCGAAGCCGCGAGCAAAAGCTAGTAATACCATATTTACCACTTTAAGCTCGTCGCCGTTGTATTCTCTCTTAAAGGTGGCAGATCCCTGGGCGCTGTTGACAACCTGTGTCACTGTGTTACCGTCAACTGTGTACGTGGTCTTGATCTGTAATAAAAGGTAATGACTTACTGTTTTGAAATATATTTACGGGAAGAGCTAAAGATATCTATCTGCTAATCATAATTTGTTTTAATCAAGTTATCATGTCATTGTTATGGTAATCATGTTTGTAATAAATTAAATAGGTTCGTTTATGCTCTTAAAAGGAACAAAGTATCACAAAAGGCAGCCCTAACTGCTTACTATGGCTTTGTATCTTCCATTTTGTTGTACGGTATATCGCTATGGGGAAATTCTGTGGATTTAAACAGGGCTTTTAAAGTCCAAAAAAAATTATTCGAGTTGTCTGTGGAGTGTGGCTCTTAGAAAGCTGCAAACCATTTTTTAAGAAACACAATGTGCTTCCCTTGCCCTGTTTATATATAAAAGAAATTTATATCTTTTGAGACAGCATTCAAGTAACTTCAAGAGTCATTGGCAAGTGTTAGAAAGAGAGACCAGACATATAAATCTTATATACTATCCAAAATGCAAGTCTGTTAGCAACATGTATGGCAATAAAAAATTACAATAAATTACCATCCGATATAAAAATACTGATTCCTCGACAACATTTAAAAACAAAATTATTAATTCGCTAAAAATGTCTCACGTAATTAATGGAGGCCCCCTTATTCACGATAAGTTATAGTCTGAAATATATAAATGTTAAAATACAAGACCTATGATTAATGTAACAAGAGTTTAAAAACAAGGCTATTATTTTCCGAGAAATAAATTTTAATGCGAAGTTTAGAGGAATGGCTTCTTTCAGCTCCGAGAAACTTCGAGATTCAAGTTTTATTTTACTTGACGCAAGTCCGTCAAGTTTCAAAATTTGCTGAAGTCGTTGAAAAAATACGTACCGGTAGTCCACCCTGGACCACATCGTCAGTCTCTACTCCAGACTCGAACACGGTTTCCTTGGTACCATCACTGGAGACAGAGATGTATTTGTACTTGTCTCCCTCCTTCACTAACTGACTGCTGGGCTTGTACTGCAAGTACTTCTGGACCTGCTCCTCGGAGAGACCTGGAAAGATAACATATTTCCATATTATAACCATGCAAATTAATATTAACTTAAGAAATAATAATAATAATTTAAAAATAAAAATAATAATCTTTTAAATTCAAATTTACTGATATGTAAGTTATGATGCTTGCTGTAGTTTACTGTAAGTAGGGAAACACAGCTATCTTCACTTTATGTGAAAATAATGTAATGTGTGTTCTCTGTTGTAAACTCTCAAAATACATAAATATATCCGTCAAGTGACTCTAGTATTCCTATATTGGAGATAGTACAAATTCTAATTAATAGTTGATCCATCAATCAATCTTCCATATGAAAATCCTTATGTTCTGGTGGTATATTGTTATATATTTTATATCCGCCCGGATAGCGACCACCGTACACAAGGTGTTAAAACCAGCCATAGTGGCCCACGTGTGTTGCGTTCCGGGATCAGTCTGTGTATATCTGGTTCCAACAGCCCGACATAGTTGTGTCGACTGCCGAGGAATAATAATCTCTCGTTATTCGACATTCTATTGGATTCCACTCTAATTACTATCAGAGGTAAAGCGTAATTTTGCCGCGCAAATAAAAAAAAAATTAAGCTACGAACTAAATATTTAACCACTTCATTAACTTAATAATTTTTTATCTATTTTTTATTTTCGTAAATAAATTGCTTTTTTATTTTTGTCTTATGTCGTTTTTTGATTATAATTTCGTTACTTTACTAATTTAGTATTAAGGTTATTTTTTATTTGAAATGTAATAAATGTTAAGTATTATTAAATAACATCATTTACTGATATGACTAACAATTCTTATCTCTTATCAATGATGAAACGAATGTAACACCAATCTTATCATGGTAGTGGACTTACGCAGTTGATATCTGTTTAATGATGCCAAACATTTTATGTGTCGATTCTGGAATGTACTAATTACAAATTTTAACAAGCTCTGTTTTGGAATTGGAGATAAAATTCAAACTTAACTCAAATAAAATATATGATTCCATTGTTTTTTACAGTTCTGCGATTATTCTATCGCTCGGATATGTCATCTTCACATATTTTTGTTTTATATCGGCGCTAACACTCCTAGGTGCCTTGGATACGGTCTCTGATCAGCAATAGTCAATTTCACGAAATTTCTGAGTAATAGTGTATTTACAGTATCAAATACCAAAACCGTCAAAAAATTATTACTAAACTAAATTAGGATTATGTTACAATGTAAAAAGAAAAAAGTTGACAGCATCTGATGGTTTTAAGGTTGGCATATCAACCCTGGCCGAGGTCTATGGGCTCTTAGTTAATATATAAAGGACGAACTTTCTATATTTCCTTTCTGACAAAGGGTAAGAACAAATATTCACGCACACATACTATCCGTAAAATAGCTACGATAACCGTAGGTATAGGTAAAAAGGATATGCGAGAGAGACGGAGGGGGGGGGGGGAGACACAGTCCGCCCATGACCACCACGCCTGCATAGTCTTCGGAACGTCGGAAGAAAATTAATATATAAAACCGCGATAAAATCCGAAAAATAGTTACATTTTATAGAAAGGAGTTTTCGGACTCTATCGAAGCTGGCCATCGAACAGAACGCACGTAATTGCAAAAGATGGATTCGCCACTATAGACGGAATAGGTCCCATGACCTTAGTAGTTATATAAGATTTTTAATCATAACAAATTGTATTGAAGACATACTACATGGTCTTAGGCTTTATAGATTCAGTAATGCCTTTAAATACAAATAATATACATACCGATACTCTTAAGGAATCCGTCGAAGTTCTCTTCGCGGTCGAACTTGTAAACTTTACCGAGGTAGGCCATTGTGAGCGGTTTCTAGACGTATGTTCACAAATAAATCAAATCAGACGATAAGTCCCCTTTTATAGTTACTTTTAATCTAAGATTGGGGTTCGGTTGGCTTGTTGATAAGATTTCGTATATGGCTTACAATGGTGGGGTCATATTCCAGTTTTGTTCTGTGTTAAAGGATATTGCATCTAATGTACAGGGCATTATGGAGGTTAATAGGTTTTATACAGGACATCATGATGTAGCATTTTTGTCATATGCCATATTTTTTTATACGCAGCAATATGACCCCACTGCACCTGATTGTGAGTGGAGTGGAGTCCAATACAATGTCGACTGAAGAGAAATGATTACCCTTCGGCAAGCGACACAATTATGCTGGCCTGTTGGAATCGGGTATACACAGGCTGATCACGGAACACGACACACTGACGTGGGCTACTACAGCCACTTTATTCGTGTTAAAGGATAACTTATTTAATGCACAGTGCATTATAAGGTGTAATTAAGTTGTCTCGTCGTGACTGATGTAAGTACACATACCTTCTTCCTCTTCAGCCTTTGGAAGTCCACCTTCGAACGTAGGCCTCCCCAAAAGATTTTTAGACGAACCTGTTAAAAGCCTCCTGTGACGATTGTGTGTTAGATTATACCTATGTGAGGATATAACACCGCTAACTTCCAAACTCCGAGTTGCGACTGCATAATTGTTAAGATGGACAAACCTAGTCACAATTATTTATCTCTTAATATGGTAAGTCTCATTATACGCTGTAATTACCCTGGGTACAATTTCCAATGTTCAAGCGGCGATAGCCTAGTTGGGTGTGGAACGGACTACCAAGACGAATGTCCGCAGGTTCAAATCCCAAGGGCACACACCTCTGACTTTTCTAAAAAATCATGTGTGTATTCTTTGTGAATTAATCGTTCGCTGTAACGGTGAAGGAAAACATCGTGAGGAAACCTGCACATCTAAGAAGTTCTCTATAGGAATTTCGAAGGTGTGTGAAGTCTACCAATCCGCACTAGGCCAGCGCGGTGGACTAAGGCCTAATCCCTCTCAGTAGTAGAGGAGGCCCGTGCTCAGCAGTGGGCACGTATATAATACAGGGCTGATATTATTATTATTATTAAACGGGATGTATGACCCCTCGGAGACATTTCTGGTGCGCTCAATCTCCACACCGAATGCAAGCACATGTATGAGGGGACATTTGTCAGTTCCCTAGGCACACGGTTATGTGTGTATAACTCATGGTTGCAAAATTTGCATTGAAGCCTATTAGAACTCGCGAAAATTTTCTGACCTTTTCTTCTCTCATCCTAAGAGGTTTCCCTATCCTTCCACCACACTTCCTTTCCAACTTTCCTCCAGAGTCTTGCAGTAGCTATGCTAGGAGATTCCAGTATCCGTTCACAAGTTTCCCTCGGTGTAATAAAAAACGGAATATTATTTTGCTGTTGGTAGGATATATTTGGCAGAAAAGGCCAATAGTAACTAGAAAAAAACGATGTTTATTCAGCTATAATCAACTTTTTAGGATTCTCTACCTCAAAGGGACCCTTTATAGGTAATTTTTTTCTCAGAACGCGTGGGGTATCAATTTGAACTTTATATCAAATACTCAAGTCTACGTTTTCTTTTGGCTGTGAAAATATCGCATATAGAAAAACCATTAAACAGTTATACAAATATCTTATACTTAGTGTTAGAGTAGTCGGTAAAAAAACATATTGTTTTTTAAATTGACATCACAAGTTTATTATAAAGCGGCAATATTAGGAATATGGCAACACTAAACTGATGATCGAATTGTGGTGATGGCGATAGTTGCGGAAGAAGCAGGCGCGAGGGCCAGTGTTAAGAGAATTATTTGTCGGTTGTGTACAAAAATTACTGGAGCATCTACTCTTTATATTATTGATTAAATTTGTAGTTAAAATCTCAACCATCGTTCTCTAGGCCTTCTCTCTTATTTTACGAGAATTTAAAATTAATCACTTATCGATCGCTCCTAAGTAAACTATCGTTTCTGAAAAATAGCGATATTCACATTTTTAACGTTACGTTGTCTAGATAATGTTTATTACCAAACCCATTCAAAAAAAAGTTAGTTCATGATTTTAACCCGGCGAGCATGTGGTGAAAAAATGTAACAAGAAGTATGAGGCAGGGTATGACAAACCCCTTAAAAAAATTGGCTATAAAACTTGTTTCTGAAGAAGTATTATACTATTTATTTTTTGGTATAATAAGACAATACCATCATAACGCATTGGAAATAAAACAATCGCGCCATTTTAACAATTTTATTTTTTACCTCGATGGAAATAAGTCACTTTGAATTTCAAACAAACACTTTCAGTCTCTTAAAAACTAAAAGGAACTAAAGTAAAACCAGTTTTATGATAAAAAAAACTTAATCGTATGATAGAATATGAAATAATTTTCTTTATAAACTAAAAAAAATCACAAAAAAATTTAGGAACATCTTAGGAACTGGAGATAAAATCTGTGCAGTTTTTGCAAAAAAACATTGCATGCTCCACACTAATAGCCTTTCCTCAGCTTGTTCATGAGTATTTTGTCTTATGATTATTTTTGTTGGGGTAATCTCTACATCTAATAAAATGACCAGGAACATTTTGAGTCGATGAAAGTGATTCGTTGATCTGGGAAGAAATTCTCTGACGTATATAAATCGAAATATATATTTTTGTCTTTTCACATCTTCAGGTGTTCGTAAACTAAAGCCAAGCCTAAGTTACGGATGAAATCGGTCCATTTAGTGTCTTTGCCCTGATTTTCACGAAACATAGGACCCCTGGGGGCCCGTGGGCCCCTCTCAGGGGATCCGCAAGTAAAATAAAAGTTAAAAGAAAAACTATAAAGTGCACGCTTTTGCACTCTTGTATATCTAAAAAATAAATACAGAAGTAAACTGCTAGTAAAAACAAATTTAAGAATCCAACTGAACAACATCAACCCAAACATTACGACTTTGGTCGCAAAAAGGTCGCATAAGGTGGCATTAGTGGTCCGCACTAAATAAAAGTTTGCGAAACCCTGTTCTAGTAAGTACATCTTCTATCATAGACCGAAGTTGTTTTTTCTATTTTCAACATCCATTTTCTATTAAAATCTACAATTAAACAAAGAAAATAAGTTAAAATAGCAGAAAAAGCAATTTTAGTTTTGTCCCACCAGCTATGAGGCGGGGTATCACGTACCCGAACTCAGTTTGGAAGCGTGTAACTCGAATGCAGGTTGCCGCGACACTGTGATCACCCCACTATTACCTTCCGCAACCCTGTAACTCCAGCTACTCAAAGAGACTATAAGTTTGAAAGTCAGGCACAAAAAATATACGCCAGTAATTAACATGGGGGGCATGACATAACCCGCCACACGCTCGCCGGGTTAAATGGAGTTTTTTTTCGTTTATTAACTTCGAATTAAATGGGTTTGGTAGTAAACAGTAGGTATCTTGATAACGGAACGCTAAAAAGAAAATTTCGCATTTTTTCACATACGATAGTTTACTTAGGAGCCATCGATTAATGTTGTTTGTTGTAAATTAATACTTATAGTTTTAATTCCATTGCCTTCCAAAAAAATCTATTGACATCACCTCCGGACTTGACTATCATAGACTTAATGATTTCTTATGTTTATGCGAATTTTAGATATTAAAACTAAATTACTTGTCGGATTTTATTTATTGTATTTTATATTTTAGTTTTCTCCCGACGTTCAAGACACTGTGAGCTCATTCTGAGTAGATCGGACCACCAACAGCTAAAATTTAAAAAGTTGTATAATTGTAAAATGTATATTGAGTGAGGTTGACATTGCTTATCCAAAACATCCAGTGATATATATAAAATACTATGAAACAGTGAGTCAGTGCTCGCCAAGTAAAAGAATTAAGATGTCTACACAGATCAAAGAAAAATTTACCTATTACGTACACGTTTTCACGTAAAACAGTGATTTGTCCACGAAATAGCCACGACCAAATTTTTTTCGAAACCGTTATCTTAAGACTTTATAATGAGTCAGCGCATGAATCATATACAATTTTGCATTTTATTAAACATTACTAGATGTCTTTTAAACTGACTCAGCTAGCATGACACATGAAAAGATACTAAGTAGTTATAAATCAATTGTTGATTATTTTTTTATTTTTGTGATAATACTTATATCAAATACTATCTATGTTTAATTTGTAGCACCACCACATGACAGTATTTTTCTGGAATAAAATCTCTGTATACTTTTCAGGTATATAAATTCTATATTATGTTCTTTCAAAAATAAACCTTAAAGAAGGTGAATTGGTCTTAAATTTCCTTTGCAAGTTAATTTCTGGAAACAGTGGCAGTAAATAGAGGCGTAAAGTGAATTGCGTGTACACACACACACACTTGCGCTTTTGATCCCTTAAGGGGCAAATAGAGGTGCCACTAGGCTATTCGTGTTTCGCCATGTTCATACCGTCCATTTGTGTGATTTAAGGAGCGGGCGTATCATTATAATATTACGTATAAGTCAGGTCCTAAAGGGATTCGATAACAATTTTCCTCTCTTCACTTTTTTTTCGTCTCCCCCGTTAGCACTTTTGCAAATGCTAATCCAAGGGATCACCTGTGTATCATATTAAAGGACATTGGTAACTAATGTATCGCCAAAAAGGCAGTTAGACGACTTAACTAATCTCACACTTATATTATTAGATAGGAACCTATTTACTTAATAAAATAATTTTATAATGCTTTCTTCGAGCAGCAAAGGCCTACATCATAGAATTTAAACATAATTTTTTCCTGCCAGCCCGAGCTGGCTTCTTTGTTTGCTTTGTAGTCTTTTTTTATTGCACTTATTTTAAGTAATAATTAAATATTCTCATGTAAGTAGTACGTTGACTTATCATAACCGCAACTATGTGATGAATAAAGCATTTTATTTTATGTTTATTTTAATGTTATGAAGCTATTGTGAAAAGTTCGTTACACAATCAAGGTACGTAGGTACAGGGTCGACGAGAGGCAATGCTTTAATTGCTATAACACCAAATCCGTTGACGTAAAGTATTTACTACCATAATCCTTCAATTTCAGTAATGATACATCGCCATTCAGTATCAATTCAATGGTGATAGTATGACGATATCAGACAGTTTTGTTACGGATAACATCAGTAGGATCAGATGATATTTGGTAAATTCCTCTAAAGAACAAATTGGATGAACTTAGAAGTCTCATGCAAATCTACGTAATGATCACGTCAATGTAAAACTTACCTCCACAAGAACGCAGTTCCGTCCTCACCGCTGAGGACCTCGCCGCGTTCCCCGTCCCCCCTACCCTTCTAATAGTTCCGGCCCGCGTTACGAATACGCTAATGTATAGATTGTTAGTACGTTCAACCCTAATCGCTGCTGTCTGCATTCTTTCCCAGTGGTCGTTCTGAGCCGAGGTTCGTATTCCGTTAATGGGTTACCATCAGCTTGGTCACTTAATTTCAAAAGGTTGCGAACGCCTAAAGCACTCACTCAAAAGTCCGGTGTGTTTTTGTATAATGTACCCTGATCAGGCTAACAAACGTGTCATGTCGAAAAAAAAACAAGTAAAACTGAAATAGGTAAACCTTAGTTAGCAGTCCCATATACACGAATATTTAAACGTGTGTATACAACTTATGTTTGAATTCATCTTTTTTATTCATAACTTAATCACATAATACACAGTTATGGTCATACCTTATAGCCATCTTTCCTAAACATCTGGGATAGGTGGCCATAATATATTTATAAAATTCTACTGGTGGTAGGTCTCTCATATGTGAGGCTCCGGCTGGGTAGGTACCACCGCAATGTCTATTTCAGCCGCCAAGCAGTAGTGTGTAGTCACTATAGTGTTTCGGTTTCAAGGACTTTGTAACCAGCATAACTACCAGACATAATAATACTTAGCATCTCATGTCTCAGGATAGCGAGCGCAGTAATAAAATCAAACCATATTTGGTAATTCAAGGTATACTATGTATTTAAAGTTCTGTTTATGGGCGGTCGTATCGCTTACCATCAGGCGAAAGGAACGATCGGCTCGCCAATTAAAAAATTAAAAAAAATGAAACTATACAAGCATCATTTTGAGCTTTCTTTTTACTTATTAATAAGAAGGTTTCCAGAATTCATTCGAATCGTTTTTGTAGTTTTATTATTTGTGAGTTTGTCGAATTTATAGCTAGCGACCATAGCTAGACTAGCGACCCGCCCCGGCTTCGCGCGGCTATTCGGCTTCGACTATTTAATGGATTTTATTATTATACATATAAACCTTCTTCTTGAATCACTCTATCCATTAAAAAAAACGGCATCAAAATCCGTTGCGCAGTTTTAAAGATTTAAGCACACATAGGGACAGAGAAAGCGACTTTGTTTTATACTATGTAGTGATAATCATGGGCGTCAGCAGTATTCAACTCGGGGAGAAATCTCAAATTTTGTTCCAGTGGGGAGCAAAGGGATTTTTCGTAAAGATAGTCCAATAATCAAAGAAGGCAGCTGCCCTTCTTTACTATTCCCTGGCAGCGTCCATAGAGTACTTATAGTACAGTATAGTACGTAATAGCGATTGCAAAAGCAGTCTGGGTGATCAGAAAATGTATGCAAATGAAATGCTTGGTTTTAATTCCTTATTAGGACCTCTGGGACATACTTTGGCAATTGTATTTATTATTATTCTGAATTCATTGCCCCTTTCTTGTTAATATCAATTAAATCATTTTATCTTTAAGTTCCAATAACATTGCATTGACAAAGACATGTCCTGAGTAAATTCTGCTGGCAGTAGGATATCTTATATGCACCCGGATAGCGACCACCATACAAGGTGTTATAACCCGCCATAATGGCCCATGTAAGTGTGTCGCGTTCCGCGATCAGCCTGCGTATATCCGGTTGCAACAGGCCGGCATAATTGTGTCGACTATCGAGGGGTAATCATCTCTCGTCAGTCGACATTCTATTGGACCCCACTCCACTTACCATCAGGTGCCGTGAGGTAACGTTATCGTGCACGTATAAATAAAAAAATGCAAATGATTCTTAGTTACAGTTAAATAAATACCACACATCAGGTACACTGCAATTCCTTGAGCAATTTATCGGTATTGCAGTACTCTTTAATGGCGCCCAACAAGGAACCCAACGGCTTTAACGATCAAAGAGATGAAACAGAAAAAAAACTACATATACAAAAAAATAATTTAAAAGATAATAAACTTAATTACAAATAATTTAAGCCTTGTAGTATCTGCGTGCGACGCCGTCCCAGTTACTGCTTGTGATTGTCTGAAAACAAAACAAAAGTTATTAAACTAACAGTAAGTATGATCGATCCCAATCTCAATCTTCAATCCGATCCAGGGCCGTAGCTAGGGGGGAGGGAATTGTGGGGCAATGCCCAACCTTAAAATACTTATGCCCTACCTTAATAATCAACTAAATTGTACATAACTACTCTATCAAAATATATGGAGCAGCGGGTTTTTTATTTCATGATTTCGAAGTTGGTCCCATAGTAAGTTATTCGTATTGATGGGTGAAATAACCCTCTTTCGAGATTTAAGGGAATTTTGTTACAATCTGGACATTACCTTAACAATTACGTAAGTATTAACCTGGCTCATTCACATTTACAAGTCAAGAAAGCCAAAAATCGATTGACCAGATCGGATTTAGTAACATTTTTACTTCGGCCCTAGCTGTAACCACAGATACCTTAAATTCAAGTCTAGCTACGGCGCTGATCCGATCCAGAGAATGAACCAATCAAAATAACTCATTTCAAAATATATGTACAGGGTCATTTTGACATTGCGTTGCTAAATGAACCACATCCTCGACTTCACCTTTGCTGACAGTGTGCCAAAAATCATCCATCAACACCGAATATTTTCGCAAAAAATCCTGATTTAAGTTTTATGATTTTTTCATCATTTTGTAGTTTAAAGCGAATATGGCGTGTGCGTGGGTGTATATCTGAATGAAAGTATGATATGGCCGCTGCAACGAATGCTCTTAGAGTAGTAGTAGTGGCCTAAGGACGCGTAAAATTAAAATTACTTTTCATTAATATTTATTTTGTTCGAAACTAACACTTTATTTTACATCTACGGTTCAACTAACTTATTGTAAAGTGTTATTGTAAATATGTATGTGATTTCATTTAGTAACGCGATGTCAAAATGACCCTGTATAGAAAAATAATCGTGTCGACTGACGAGGGATAATCATTTTGGGGACCCCACTTCGCTTTACAATTAAGTGTACTATGGTGATTTCCCTGACCATATAAAAAATACAGTATTTAAAATATCAAAGTATACATTTTATAAACATTTGTAAAATTAATAAACGTTTATTTCAATACTGTATTATATAACTTGTTGCGGCGATAGCCTAGTTGGGTGTGGAACGGACTGCCAAGACGAATGTCCGCAGGTTCAAATCCCAAGGGCACCCACCTCTGACTTTTCTAAAATCATGTGTGTATTCTTTGTGAATTTATCGTTCGCTTTAACGGTGAAGGAAAACATCGTGAGGAAACCTGCACATCTGAGAAGTTCTCTATAGGAATTTCGAAGGTGTGTGAAGTCTACCAATCCGCACTAGGCCAGCGTGGTGGACTAAGGCCTAATCCCTTTCAGTAGTAGAAGAGGCCCGTGCTCAGCAGTGGGCATGTATATAATACAGAGCTGATATTATTATTATTATTATAATATTATATAACCTAGCGTAATATGTTTATGCAACGATATAATTTTATGTATTTGCGATAAAACATGTTATCATTATGCTATCATTATCGGTTACTAACATTATTAAAGCTGTAATATTTATTGCTATTATCGTTTTATAATTCACCGGCATGGCTTATTTTACCCTAATTTAATTAATCTATCGATATTATATAATTCAACGTATTTTTAAACATTTACGTAAGTATTTTTAAGGGTTTATCATAATAAAATGTCTAAAGTAGTCGTTCTATTTAAATAGTAGTTTATATAGTCGTAATTTTATTTAATTAATATCTAGAAACTGAGAATCTGAAAGAAATATATAAATCATTGCTTTCTTACATTTCACGCATTTTGAGATCTTAACTACAAATTTAAAATGACTATATAATATAATTAATGTTTTATACATCTGACAGCTAAATACCTTCTATAGTGGAACAAAAATATACGAGCATAGCATCTAATAGTTCTTACTCTGACAATTATAGACGACCTACGATCCTTACATATCGTCGATCCATCTTATACGGCCTACGTTGCGCTTGCGCTTTAGTCCAATTGTCATATCTTCGTCTAGCTACATGGCCTGCTCAACTCCATTTGAGTCCCTATCAGACAAATTTTAGATGGCAGAGAAACCTAATATTACTGCCTGAGCCCCGGCTCACATACAAACATCATTTTTAGATATTTTTTATGGTATAATGGGCAAACGAGCATACGGTTCACTTAATGGTAATTGATCACTACCCTCCATGTACACCTGCAATACTAGGAGGCATAGAGATGCGCTGCCGGTCTTTTAGGTATATCCTCTTTTTATTAAGGTCGCCAGGTCGTATCTGTCCGGAAATGCTGCTATAGGATTAACATCTATTATAAAAATGAATCCCTATTTCCTTTGGTCACGCCATCACGCATGAACGGCTGGACTGATTTCACTATTTTTTTGTTGTTGTGTTTGTTATTGTTAGGAGAAGGTTGTTATAAAAAAAAAGATTCAAAATAGTGCGCGGTAAATTAGAAAATTTAAGAAAACTTAACGATTATATTAATTTTATATAACTGTCAATTGTTTGAAATAACTGTCAGCGATTGACAGAATGCGCGCTGCAAATTCATAGTTAAGACGGGACGTCTGTCGGGTCAGCTAGTCAAAAATATAAATACTCACCACGACGAGGTCGTCGCCGTTGTATTCCTTCTTGAAGGTGGCGACACCGGCGTCACCCTTGACTACCTGGGTGACAACGTTGCCGTCGACGGTGTACATAGATTTCACCTGGAAAATACAATGATTATTAAATATAGATACAAACGGTTAATCTATGATTTTATATTAATATTATAAATACGAAAGTTTGTATTGAAAACACGAATCTGGATGAAATTTGGCACAGACATAGATTATAGTATGGCACTTAGGCTACTTTTCGTATACTATATACATATTTACTAATATTATGTATAGTATTTTTGTTATTAAGAACAGAAACAATGTACCTATCCAATATAGTTTTACTTACTGAAAATTATGTATTTAAATGAAAAAAGGTTCATTATTTCAATCTTGGAAACTACCTTAATTTAAAAAAATACGTAAGAGCAATTGGTCTTTTTCCCTCTACAGAAGTTTGACCGCCTTTTTTCTATTACGGAGGTTCTTTTTAAAAGAAAGCTTTGATAGCCCTATATGTAAAAGGGTAAAAAAAATATCTCAAAACGGCTTGCATTGCAACCGTAGACTTTACTTTATTCTGAAGTATGTATAAATAGCGAAAATAGTTTCTAAATGATTCCTAAAAGAAACAAACAAACTAATTGTGACTGCTTTTAATTCGACTTGTATCGAGACAAAATAAGGTTATTAATTGCATCAAAAGATAATTTTAATGCTACTAACGAAACACTTGTTTATTGTGATTTATAAATATTTCAATAATATATTTCAACAATAACATGTGTCTCTCATTGCGACATCCTGAAATAAAACTTAGAAGGATAAAATGCAACATAAACAAATTGAATACAAGTTGCAACTACAAAGCTAACAATGTATTATCTCATTTTTATATTCAGGTACCTTTTATCTGATGATTGAAAAGCCGACACTAAATGACATAATATAATCATATTTTTTATCAAAATATTATTTTATTAATTTATTGGTAACAAAATTAAAATTAGTGTACCTATTATAATAGTAATTTGGTCAAAACCATTCAACCATATTTGGAAATGCTCTACATTTGAACAAGAAATAAATTCCTAATTCTGTACTTAAAAGCGACGATAGCCTAGTTGGGTGTGGAACGGACTGCCGAGACGAATGTCCGTAGGTTCAAATCCCAAGGGCACACACGTCTGACTTTTCTAAAATCATGCGTGTATTCTTTGTGAATTTATCGTTCGCTTTAACGGTGAAGGAAAATATCGTGAGGAAACCTGCACATCTGAGAAGTTCTCTATAGGAATTTCGAAGGTGTGTGAAGTCCACCAATCCGCACTAGACCAGCGTGGTGGACTAAGGCCTAATCCCTCTCAGTAGTAGAGGAGGCCCGTGCTCAGCAGTGGGCAAGTATATAATACAGGGCTGATATTATTATTTATTATTATAATTCTGTACTTACAGAATTACCGGCACCAATGACATCATCGAATTCAACACCACTTTTGAAGCTGACGGTCTTTTCACCACCGATGCCAGTAGTGGTGAGGCTGTAGGAGTCACCATTGGCTTCCATCTTCTGGGTCGGCTTGTCGGAGACGAGGGCCTGGATCTTGTCATCGGAGAGACCTGTAGAATAAATAAATTAATAAGATATATTTAATAATTCAAAACCAATTTCGAAACAAATCATTCATCGTATGCCAGGTTGTCAGGTTAGTTCAGAAAATAATCAAGATGTCGATGACATTCCGTCCATAATATCTTGAGGATTAACTGTATTTATAATTAATATAACGCTGTTAAAAGAGATGTATCTTATACTCCCACTGAGTAATGTAAATTATTCCTAAAAATAGTAATACGCACCCGCTGATTTGAGGAAACCATCAAAGTTCTCCTGCTTTACCAAAGAGTACACTTTACCTAGGTAAGACATTTTCGATGTGAACTCGTCGACGACAGAAACGAAATCCATTATTTTGCCAAATCCACGGGTTTATATGGATCATCCTAATCTATTCGTCATAAAAACGTTGTAAATGTTAAAGCCCTGTTTACGGCATGTAGGTTATTGGCCGCTTTTCGCATTTGTGATAAAGTCGCGATAGATGAATACAAACATGATTTAAATTCAAATTTATTTGTAAAACATGAGTATACATACAAGATATGCAAGTTCAAACATAAATCTAAAGCGTCCCATCATGTTTGGTCGGTGTGGCGTACTTTCAATGAGTAAAGAAACTACAGTTTTTTATGTGGACTTACATTTAAAAATAAACTTTATATTAATTTACATAATTATGAAATAATCACTGTTTGTAGGTCTACTACATATTATGAGAATTAAATTGTTGATGTGAAGAAAATTATACAATTGTCCACGTTATAAGCGATGTGGGTGTGGCAGAAGTCACCCAATAGAAACTAAGAAGTATTTGATGAAAAAAAAATCTTCGGTCGGATAAAAATAGATGGTAGAAGATATAGAAAGAGATAGTTGATAAGACACATGAAAAGGATTAAGGAAAGACAGGCGTCAATACTAACAAATTGTTTGTTAAAAAATCATGATGTATGAATGTCAATCTATTATCGTACGATATTATATCTATACTATTATATAAAGCTGAAGAGTTTGTTTGTTTGTTTGTTTGTTTGTTTGTTTGTTTGAACGCGCTAATCTCAGGAACTACCGGTCCAAACTGAAAAATTCTTTTTGCGTTGGATAGCCCTTTGTTCGTGGAGTGCTATAGGCTATATATCATCACGCTATACCCAATAGGAGCGGAGCAGTAATGTCTAATCTCAGGAACTACCGGTCCGAACTGAAAAATTCTTTTTGCGTTGGATAGCCCTTTGTTCGTGGAGTGCTATAGGCTATATATCATCACGCTATACCCAATAGGAGCGGAGCAGTAATGTCTAATCTCAGGAACTACCGGTCCGAACTGAAAAAATCTTTTTGCGTTGGATAGCCTTTTGTTCGTGGAGTGCTATAGGCTATATATCATTACGCTATGCCCAATAGGAGCGGAGCAGTAATCGCTAATCTCAGGAACTACCGGTTCGAACTGAAAAAATATTTTTGTGTTGGATAGCCCTTTGTTCCTGGAGTGCTATAGGTTATATATCGTCACGCTATGACCAATAGGAGCGGAGCAGTAATGAAACATGATGCAAAAACGGGGACAATTTATTAATTTTGAGAGCTTCTGTTGCGTGCGCTGCGTAAACGGTTAAAGTTATGCAACAATAATATATGACGGGATTGTTCCTCTTAAAAAGTTCTACAAAAATATATCATAAAACAAAGTCCCCCGCTGCATCGGTCTACCCGAACGTGTTAAACTCAAAAACTACCCAACGTATTAGGATAAAATTTGGTATGGAGACAGTTTGAGACCCTGGGAAGAACATAGGCTCCCGGGAAAATATATAGCGTGACTTTTATAACGGAAAACTTTAACCCGAAAAACTTTATAACGCGGGCGGAGCCGCGGGCAAAAGCTAGTTGTAGATAATAGTGTAATTACATTTTTGAGGCGAACAGGATCCACACGCTTCCTAGAGGCTAAGCTACGCAAATTTCTCAAATAGTTACTGTGAACTACTCCATCTCTATCCATTAGGAGCATAGATAGATTTTTTTATTGAACGCCACATTAGTAAAAGAAAAAACACATATACTAATAACTATAGCTAATGCAACAATAGACGGTCTTGTGGCTAAGAGCGAGCTCTTCTAAACATCCGTAGGATGACACCTTTAATAAAATAGTCAAATTAAGCATCCATTTTGATAATTATTCTTCTCCCCTTGCAGCATTTATTCACGAAATTCACATTCTGTTAAGGATTTGTAAATGCAATGTTACACTGACCGGTAACAGCTTATCAAGGTTCAAAGTACTCAATAAAAATAACTTATCAGTGTCGCCAGTCGGATTAGCTTTCTTTGCTGATATTTTTTTATGTCCGTCAACGGTAAATTCGATGATTCCATGGAATTTTTTATGTGCTTAATAAGATTTTCAGTTGTAAATGGTACAAAGTTTCAATGTCTACCTACTTTATTAAATACAAGATGACCCGACAGACGTTGTCCCGTCTTAACTATGTATGCACGCGCGCATTCTGTCAGTCGCTGACAGTTATTTCAAACAATTGACAGTTATATAATTATTTTTTTTTTAATTTTCTAATTTTTCGCCCTATTTTTTGATTTTTTTATTTCATAAGAACCTTCTCCTGACAATAACAAACATAACAAAAAAAAAGCGAAGTCGGTCCAGCCGTTCACGCGTAATGGCGTGAACAAGGGAAATAGGGATTCATTTTTATATAATACTAGCTTCCGCCCGCAGCTTCGCCCGCGTGGATTTCGGGTTTCAAAAATGGAGAAGGTGCTCAATTTGTCGGGATGTTTTTTTAATTTATGGTGGTATGCAGGTGGTCCGATTGTCCGGTCAGGGTCTGATGATGGGATCCTGGTGAAATTGAAGGAACTTTTAACCATTAAGGTTGCACACGAAATGACGGAAGCTTAAAAAATGGAGTAACTTCTCCCGTTTTCCCAACATTTTCCATCACTGCTATGCTCCTATTAATTGTAGCGTGATGAAAAGTATACTATAACCAGCTCAGGAGTATGAAAAATAATTGTACCAAGTTAAGTTAAAATCCGTCGAGTAGTTTTTGTTTCTATAACGGTTATACAGACAGACAGACAAAAATTTTACTAATTGCATTTTTGGCATCAGTATCGATCCCTAATCACCCCCAGTTATTTTGGAAATATATTTCATGTACAGAATTGACCTCTCTACAGATTTATTATAAGTATAGATATGCAAAAGTAGCTCAAAAATTGCCCATAACGAAAACATGCATTTTAAAGTAAAACAAAAGAAATAATATCGTGAAGCCAACCAAATAACTAATGATATATTAAATTTTGTGACTGTTCAATTTAGTCGGGTCCGCGATATCACTTTTGTTGAGTTTCAGAACGCGACATTACATTATTATATTCTGTGCTCCAACGCACACTGCTTTGATGTTAGGAACACACCTACATTGCTTAGACAACAGTGAACTTTTATACAATAGCAATAAAGCTCAAATTGACTCTACGTATTAGTTAGAAAACGTTTGTATGGGAAATAGAAAAATGCTGTTTTCAGGATTTTCCCGGCAATTATTCGAATTTTTCTCACCTTTTAAACCTTCCCTAGACCTCCACGAATAATTCAAGACCAAGATAAGATAAATCCGTTCAGCCGTTCTCGAGTTTTAGCGAGACTAACGAACAGCAATTCATTTTTATATATATAGATATAGATTATTATATAATAAAATTCTATCCTACAGTCAGTTTTGACTTCGTTCCCATTATTTTGAAGTAATCTAATTTCATACGTCGTTTTTAGGTTATCGATTGCATGCACATATCGCAAAAAAATGGGTTATCATCGATACAAAAGTACCGAATTAATGGTTATCGTGCCGGAATTTACCACTTAGTGCTATATTTTATTACCTAGTATTTAAAGAATTATTAACATCTGCTTTAATACAATGATTAAAACATTCATAGGAACCAGGCAGGTGATAGATTCTTAAATACGAAATAATCAATATTTTAAACATTGATAGGAACCACACAGACGATATATTTTAAAATAGGAATCATTTAAAATATTCGAACAACAAATATATTCATTATTTGTAAACGTTGGACGCTCGGGATCTTTAGGGAAGGCGTATGTTTAATAGTGAATTTTATGTGACTAATAATAACGATGATGATAAATATATAGCAGAGAAGGCATGATCAATCAGATAGATAAACATGCCAAAGAACACAGTTATATAGAATTAAGTATATTCGTGGATATGATAGTGTGTTTATGGCTCCGATGGATACCTTCAGTCCGTACTAAAATCTCCATAGATTTCTATAGAGCACTCCCAATGTTTGGCGTAAGAGAAAAATTGGAGAGCATCTGTTGCTGACCTAAATAGAACATGAGTAAGTTAGTCGCGTTTATTATTGAATATTTAACTGTTTTTATATGTGTACAGCAAAGAGATCCTCTATACCCGATGGTAAGTGAAGTTGAATCCAATAGAATGTCGACTGACGAGAGATGATTAACTCTCGGCTATTGATAGTTATGCCGGCCTGTGGGAACTGGATATACACAGGCTGATCCCGGAATGCGACACACTTACGTGAGCTACTACAGCGGGTTTTAAAACCTTGTGTACAGTGATTGCTTTCCGGGCGAATATAAAATATATCCTACCACCAGCAAACTGTATCTTGCAACATTTAATATATTTTATTGTAATAAATTAATAATTTTTATCTTGGGGATCATAGCGGACAAATGAGTTGTGGCAATTGCATCGATGTGTGATATTATTATCACAATCCGCAAAAACGAACAGATAGGCGATTACATTTGGCAGCACTTGTTTTAAGTAGAAATAGTGATTTTTTTAGACATTCAAGTGAAATAACGTCCGTATTAACTTTGTTGTGACCTACATTTAAAATAGTAGCACCTACTTAGCGGAATAATTTTCTATGCAATTGAAACAACTCTGTTACTTCTGTATAGGCTAGGTGAGGTGATAGGAAACGAATGCGGGAAAAGTAATTTTCAATCGGGTGCATTACCGGGAGACCTTGTGTCGAATTTGCCCGCCGTAGCTATTTCCACATCATGGAATTTGATGGGATGTGGATGACTCATACGTTTCGTTCTAGATTAACACATACCAACGTCATCATCGTGGAAAACTGTAGTGTAACAATAGGGGGTGAAATGCCACTAGCCCACATTGCATGGTGGTCCAAATTTGTATAACATTTACTAAGTTTTTTGTGTTGGTAAAAAGAGTGCACAGCATACTAGGCTATGCAGGATAGCCTAGTTGGTTGTGGAATGGACTGCCAAGGCGAATGTCTGCAGGTTCAAATACCAAGGGCACACACCTCTGACTTTTCTAAAATCATGTGTGTATTCTTTGTGAATGTATCGTGCGCTTTAACGGTGAAGGAAAACATCGTGAGGAAACCTGCACATCTGAGAAGTTCTCTATAGGAATTTCGAAGGTGTGTGAAGTCTACCATCCCGCACTAGGCCAGACTGGACTGGACTGGACTAAGGCCTAATCCCTCTCAGTAGTAGAGGGGGCCCGTGCTCAGCAGTGGGCAAGTATATAATACAGGGCTGACATTATAAAAAGAGTGCAGGAAGAAATTTATATAAGTATAGATGTTTCGTATTGGGAGGGGCCCCACTCGAATTTGCCACGAGCCTTTTACGGTGTAATTACTACACTACTGGTGATAATCCAAATTCATATTCAACCAAACAAATTTAAATAAGTAGTACCTCCTGGCATAATTCTTGCTACCTTAATAACATCTCTCGGTGGTCCTACATTGTACTGAACGAAGATTTCCAACTTCCTATCATTGTATTTGAATAATTTGCTTTTAGTTCAGAGATGAGTGTTATTACAATCGTCTTCTCTTGGTATCAGAAAATAGCTTCCCCTGTGTATTGTGACGATCAGAATAGCTGATACAAGTCAGGACATGATAGTTAAGCTAATAACAAAATAATAAAGTACCATATTTTTTGCCAGACTTGCGTTTGAAGCACAAGTTAATCACAATTAAATGAAGCATATCTTATGATTACATTATCCATATATCATGCCATATAGAAAATGATATTACATATCCAAGAAAATAATCTTATCACATGACGAAATTAGCATTGACCTTCGTTTTATCATAATTTCACTTTAATCTAACAATTCTGGACGGACGAGAAAAGTCGAATCGTAAATTTTATTGATAATATCTACTTTTAAAGGGAATGATGGGTCGAGCAAGATGCTCGTCTGAATGTAAACGTCACTGCTACTAACAGTAGCAAATCAATCAAACTTTAACATCAATATTCACTTATATAAGAACATAACATTGTATTTACTTATAAATAAATAAAATAAACAATATAATGAAGACGCACAATGCGCCTGAACATATAAGTCTAACTTATAAAAATTTCGTAAAGGTATGCTTAGTTAAAATACAAATTTCCTCGATCAGCTGTAAGTCAAAACATCTTGCCTCTTAATAAGGTTTAGACTAGGAAACCAGTGCTGTTTTTGACAGCTATTTAAGCAATTCTTAACCACCTCTTAACGCTAAAACAAGTTTATAAGTAAGACTGATAGTGTCGGAAATTTTATAGTTTTCACTGGCTTTGTTTAGATATATTTCTTTGACAGCCAAATGAAGCAAAGTTGTATCTCAATATTAGCCAATCACAGCGCCGATATGCCTACGCACTACCAAGACCGTGACCCCAAAAGCACTGAGAAACAGACTTATTAACACAGCATTGCTTCGTACTAAACTAAGTAACATTTTTGAATACGGGACTTAATTACAAAGCAGTGTTAAGCTGACTCGATGTGCCGAGACAAGCGTGTCCGTATGTCGGTGTAAGGCTATGTTCGGGCTGCCGAATGAGACGTCCAGGGTTCTTGAAGTGACGATTTATTGACTAACTTTTGTTACAAGATGGTTACAGAGACTGACTTATTTTTTTATTGCTTTGAATGACGAGACGAGCTCGCCGTTCGCCTCATAGTAAGCGATACGACCGGCCATAAATAGTAGAAACACCATTCAACAGCTTGAATTACAAAGTATTGTTTGGTATTGCACTGCGCTCGCCATTCTGAGACATGAGATGTTAAGTCTTATTATGTCTAGTAGTTACACTGGCTACAATGTTCTTCAAACCGGAACACAACCGTGGCTACACACTGCTGCTAGGTGGCAGAAATAGACATTGCGGTGGTGCCTACCCAGACGGACTCTCACATACGAGAGACTTACCACCAGTGAATGAATATCTAAAGGGCTTGCTTATATCTACGTGTTACTGACATCCATTTTCACGTGATGCGAATGCAAAGTTCACTAATCTGACTTAAATTGTTGAAAGATACAGAATGCTAAGCTGATGTAATTGTATGAGCTATGAGTAATCGGGATAAGTATAACCGTATGCTATCGCACTGTATTCATCATTAGGGGACTTTAGATAATAGATATCAAGTAGTAGTGCCCAATTTATATATGTGCTTTAGGGCAGATAGACATCGCGATTTTACTAAGCTAAACAGTTTTTCCCATATGACAGACCTACCCCATAGTAAAAATATTATGTTACAATGCACATTCCTTTTAAAAGCTACTTTTCGGTACATAATATTAGTAGCTTTTGCCCGCGGCTCCGCCCGCGTTATAAAGTTTTTCGGGCTAAAGTTTTCCGTTATAAAAGTCACGCTATATATTTTCCCGGGAGCCTATGTTCTTCCCAGGGTCTCAAACTGTCTCCATACCAAATTTTATCCCTAATACGTTGGGTAGTTTTTGAGTTTAACACGTTCGGGCAGACCGATGTAGCGGGGGACTTTTGTTTTATGATATATTTTTGTAGAACTTTTAAGAGGAACAATCCCGTCATACATTATTGTTGCATAACTTTAACCGTTTACGCAGCGCACGCAACAGAAGCTCTCAAAACTAATAAATTGTCCCCGTTTTTGCATCATGTTTCATTACTGCTCCGCTCCTATTGGTCATAGCGCGATGATATATAACCTATAGCACTCCAGGAACAAACGGCTATCCAACACAAAAATATTTTTTCAGTTCGAACCGGTAGTTCCTGAGATTAGCGATTACAGCTCCGCTCCTATTGGTCATAGCGTGATGATATTTAGCCTATAAAACTTCACGAACAAAGGGCTATCCAATACAAAATGATTTTTTTAGTTCGAACCGGTAGTTCCTGAGATTAGCCATTATTGCCCTGCTCCTATTGGGTATAGCGTGATTATATATAGCCTATAGCACTCCACGCACAAAAGGCTATCCAACGCAAAAATAATTTTTCAGTTTGGACCGGTAGTTCCTGAGATTAGCCATTACTGCTCCGCTCCTATTGGGTATAGCGTAATGATATATAGCCTATAGCACTCCACGAACAAAGGGCTATCCAACGCAAAAAGAATTTTTCAGTTCGGACCGGTAGTTCCTGAGATTAGCGCGTTCAAACAAACAAACAAACAAACTCTTCAGCTTTATATAATAGTATAGATATACGCAAATCATATTATGCATGTGTTATAATAGTTAATGGTAATTAATTTTATCATTTCTTATTTTCGTAATGATTTTGGTACAAATTAGAATAATCAATAAAAGGTAAATTAAATAATGATACTATTTTATATAAAAACAACATGCATTCTAACTGAACTTTATAAAATTTGAGAAGTAATCCTCTTGTTAGATTTGAATAATGTTAATATTAATAATATATGGTATTGGGTACCTACTAATAAAAAAGGAAATATTAATTGTGCTAAAATTTAAACAAACGCATCCATTGCGATTTATAACTATCTTATTAAAATTTATGTCTCTTTTCTCTTTGTCTTACTATTTATTATACTGCCGTGATAAGCGCAAAAGCTGTATGTCAGGGAAACTTTATTTCGAGATAATCGCAGTTTTGTATATACAGTTTTAAGTATAGTGTTGTATGTAAAACTGAGATGGACACACTCTTGTAACGGTTTTTTTTAACAAGTTCTAAACAAGATACCGTTGTTTAGGTGAATTCATTAGATGGGTATTTCTTTAAGCTATAACAATATATTTTTTTTGTTTTTTTTTTTGAGATATCGCTTCTGAGTTTAGTATGGCAGTATAAGCCTTTTGTAATAGTAATAACTATTTGATATATTATAACGGATTTATTTACAAACTCTGTTTAATTCCTAAAACTTGCACTATTAATTTTTCCCCTCATTGTAGTATGTTTGCCATTAAGAACATAGAAAATTTAAGAAATAACTTAATCGCTTTCTACAATATAAAGTCAAATAAAGGTCAGATTGACTATAAATGTTAGTCATGAAGACATCGTCATTAGTTCTAGAAACAATCAAAGTTGCTCTTTCTGTCGTTAACCGGTCAGGTGCTAGATAGACTATATACTTCAGTTTTGAAAGATTAACCTCCTTATTCATAGACGTTATTTATCTAAACTCTATCTTTGCTGTGATAACAAGTCTGTTTCTCAGTGCTGACGGTATGGCAGCTTTCGCAGTGCGTAGACATTGGGCCGTTGTGATTGGCTAATATTGAGATACAACTTGAATCTTGTTGGCTGTCAGATAAACAAAGCTGAACAAACAGCAAGCTGTCAGATAAACAAAGCTGAGAAACAGACTTGTTATCACAGAAATGCTCCATCCTAAGATAAATAACGTCTATGAATAACCGGGGTAAATGTGTCTGGTCCTTTGAGAAATGGATCTATTAATAATATCATTCTACATAAGACGTGGCCATGGAGATAATTATATTATAGGTATTATATTGTATAATAATAGTGTTTTAAAAAAAAACGCATCGTTGCGTTATAATCAATAAAACAAAGTAATTAGAAATAAATATTTACATAAGCGGCGATAGCCCGGTTGGGTGTGGAACGGACTGCCAAGACGAATGTCCGCAGGTTCAAATCCCAACGGCACACACCTCTGACTTTTCTAAAAATCACGTGTGTATTCTTTGTGAATTTATCGTTCGTTTTAACGGTGAAGGAAAACATCGTGGGGAAACCTGCACACCTGAGAAGTTCAGTATAGGAATTTCGAAGATGTGTGAAGTCTACCAATCCGCACTAGGCCAGCGTGGTGGACTAAGGCCTAATCCCTCTCAGTAGTAGAGGAGGCCCGTGCTCAGCAGTGGGCAAGTATATAATACAGGACTGATATTATTATTATTATTATTTTGTATAATAATAGTGTTTTTTAAAAAAACGCATCGTTGCGTTATAATCATTAAAACAAAGTTAATTAGATATAAAAAATGTATTTAAAAACAAAATAATTAGAAATAAATATTTTCATAATTAATTATTGCAATGCAAACAAAATAAATAGTAATTAAAATTAAAAATATATATTTACAAAATAAATTAAGGCTTGTAGTGTCTGCGGCCTACTCCATCCCATTTGCTATGCGAGATGCTCTGAAAATAAAATAAAAATATAAAGATTTCTATAAGCAAAATTAAGACAGCGCGCATTTCTTTCTTTTTATTGCGAATGAATGTTACATCGAATAAAACAGAAAAAAATAATAATTGACTAATGTATTAGGGTTCATTTAAATGTGCCCTTATTTTATTTATTTTTTTTTACTTAATTCACCACATTCTATTTATATTTGAAAATGGAAAGTTTATATCAAATATTTTGTTATAAATTGTGTGTTCAAATGAATGAATATTCAATATTCTGTTGTCATACCTATCTACAATAATTATTCTCTTACTGCCAATTTCAATAAACGATTCCCATCGTTTATTTCAATGGAATAATCAGTTTTTTTATATGCTTACAAATGACTGATTCTCCTCCAGATTATCCTCGAATCGGATTAAAGATTAAAATTAAGATCGTTTATTAAAACCGGCCGTTAATTGACAGTCGTTTACTCAATAAACACAGATTAAAATAAAAAGGTTCATCCCTCAGGATAAACTACTTATAACCGATTAAGGGACTTCAATTGCTAAACCGCGAACAAAAGTTAGATAATAAAAATAATTAGTATAACTTACCAGAACAAGAGCATCGTCAGAGAACTCCCTCTTAATGTTGAAAACATAACCATTACCGAAGTTCTGGACCTGGTTGAAGACGTCTCCGTCGACTTGGATCACGGACTTCGACTGAAACATTTAATTCAAAGGAATTTATCGGAGAACATGAGGCAAATTTAGTAGCATAGCATGGATTAGACCCCGTCCAGGTGACAAGCAATAAACACGAATTTACAACTACACGTAATTGACAACATGTCGAAATATAAATGTGCCTAAAACGAAAATTCTGTTTCTTAATTTTTTCTACTCTAAATTTGATTATGAAATTTTAAATATTTTTTTAATACTTAATTTCGAAGCAAAAAATTAAAAACCGAAAAATGCTTGATGACGTCACATATACGGTGGAATGAAATAGTTCCTTGGTCCACTTTACTATTTATTTAAAAAAAACTAAGACACCGTCATTTTTCAATGTCAAATGTCAATATTACAATAGATATGTCACAACTGTCACTTTCAAAGAGAGAGAGAGAAACAAAAAAAAAATTGTTACTTGTTTTTAGAATATAATACTCACCACATTATCTCCGATCTTTTCCTCAAACTCGACTCCAGCACTGAACTTGACTACTTTAGGTCCAATAGTTAAGACATACTCGTCACCATTCTTCTCAATTTTCTGGGAGGGCTTGTAATTGACGAACCCCGCTTGTTGCTCCGCTGACAGATCTGAAAATTCACATAATTGCATATTTTTTTTAAAATTCGGCCAGGATCTAACGTGAGTATGACCATTAAAACCATATAATTCCTATAAAACCTATTACAGATAGATGACTACTTATAACATGACGAGGAAAATAAAAGACTTCGCCATATTGTTGTAAAATATTGAACGAATTTTTTATATTGAGAAGGAAAAAGCAAAAGTGGTGCCCTCGAACTGATTTCTTTTTTACTTTATCAATGTATATTTTATATCCTGGAAACGTCAATAAGTGGAATGCTCTTTTACAAAAGTTATTAATGTTATATATTTACATTTAGGTGTGCAATGTGCAATATCAAAGATGAATAAAACACAAATACCTAACACGAATTTTTGCGTTATAGTAGACGTCAAGTTATGGTTTAAATTCTAATTCCAATTAAGGTGGAGGTGATCAATTCGATGTGTATATTTTTAAGTCTGTTATCTTATAAATCGGTCATTTATGAATCGATTTGGAAAAAAAATGTTCAAAGTGGTCCAAATAAATAAACCAATTTCGTCTGCTAATACTTAAAAAATGGAAGACGTGAGTGTTTATGTACGTGAAGATAGTAATAGAATCTATTGGAACCATTGTCTGTTTGTTAAGTAACTAAATAAGGAAACAAACAGAAATAAAGTTAAACTTCAATCTTTGGACCTGCTCAAACAAATTTGTAACGCAATACCATCAGATTACACCCTGTTTATACGTCATAAATAAGGTATTAAATAGAATATAGACAAATGATAAAAAAAATTATTCGCAGTTGAAGGTTGGCGACCTTATTAACCGCCCCGTAGCCCGTTTGGCTGAAAAGTAGTAGTATTTTCCCAGCGTAAGAAAAAAGGGAATGAAGTACTAGCGTATATCGCGGGTACTTAAAACAAATAACTAAGTATAACGGTAATTTGAATACGAAAACGGCTTAGTCATCGCTATTACCAAAAACAAAAATTGAGTACTTACATTACAAAAAATATTAAATTGATTTATTGGTTTGGGACAAAAATTTCTTTTATCCTCGATTTACTTTTCTACGTAGATAGCTTATTAAAAGAAGAAACTCCCAAACTTATAAAGGCACGAACCTCTATTTACTGAAGTTAAAGTTTCATTTAGTAACGCAATGTCAAAATGACTGTTTATAAATAGGGATGGAAAATTAAAATTAGCAGTTGAGAAAAGTAACAAATGACAAAATAAATAAATAAATGGTTTAAATATAACAATTGCATTATCTAATTTATCTATTACATTGTATGTTTTGTAAAGCGTTTAAGGAACATCCAAAATATATTATTGATAGAGATTTCTATTACGGAACAAACATGCATCAGTATTAAACCTACCCAAAGTCTTAACCAATTCTTCAATGTTCTCGTCCTTTTCAAACTTGAATTCCTTTCCGAAGTAGGCCATTTTGTTGTGTCACGTTCTATGGTAACAATACACTGAATAGAAATAATGTTGGATCTCTCGAGTATCCCTTTATATTTCAAATATAATCCCCTGATAGCATTCTGTCCCTTAATCAACGATTATTAAATCAAAGCGGCGATCTGACAGCGTATCACATTTTATCAATAAATAGGTTTGTATCGTAGCTTCGCTAGTGTCAGATCTTTCTCTGAACAAAAGTCTTACTTCCAATTTCCACTGAAAAAAGTATCTTGTTTAACAGTCTAAGATTTTGTTTGTTTTTCTGCCGAATTTCATTTAATTCTCTTCAAAATGTAATGCGTTTATCGCTAACAAAGTTTTCAACACACAAACATGTATAATTTTTTCATTTGTAATATTTTTAGAATTTCCTTAACGAAGACTCTTCATTCTTTATCGATTTATTTAAAAATAGATAGCTTTATTAGAAAATTTGTTTTCGTTGAGGTAGCTGATATTTTTTAATTGCTTTACAAGTGTGATGATTTGTGTTATGGAGGGACTCAGCATCAACTTACTTTGGTTAGGACGTTTTAGTCACACGATAAGAAGAAACGCTAAACTCATTTTTTGTGATGCGTTCTTGCCAATGACTAAATATAAAGAGGACAGGCCTCAAAAGTTAGCTATATGAATAAGTTATATTTATGTTAGGGAAATCGACGCAGAATTGTCAATATATATGTCTATCTCTTTTACTCAAAGCTTATTTGGAACGCAACAAAAAGACAAAAATAATTGCTTTCTTCGCATATGGCACTATTTCGTTTACTTCAACACACTGGGACCGCCTTGCGGCAGAAACGCCATTTTATGCTGGCCAGTCGGCAAGTACATGTAGTGTCAGACGATGTAAACAAATCTTCATAAATATTGAATTTAAAGTAATATAATCATATTCTCAATTGTTCAGTGTGTTTATTAGTGTATTTGTTAAGTTTCGAAAATGACTCAGTGTTGTGTGAAAGGATGCAAATCGAATTCACGCAAGAAAACGAAACGAAACGAAATAAGATTTTAAAGATTGCCGAAAATACATTTCCAAATTATCAAATCTGCCACTACTTGACACCTGACTGCGGTATACGACGACTTATTAATGATGTTGACTTAAAACTAAAACAATACACTATGAATGACTATTGTATAATATTTATCGGGGAAGAAGACTTTAGACAAACAAATAACTATTATGACCTGACAATTACTATTCGTGAAACCCTATCACAAATACGAAACACAAATATAATACTATGCATACCTACGTATAAATATGGATCTATGGTGTTCAATTGTAGAGTGGAGATGTTTAATAACTTGTTATATCTGGATAACTGTACTCATGAATATGCCACATTATTTGACACCAACTTAAATTTAACATGTGACTATATAATGTTCTTAAAGAGTAATGGTGCCCTTAGCAATTATGGCATGACAAACATTTTTGAAAATCTAAGCCCGATTATAAATAAAAAACAAATAATGATTGCAGGGAATTTATAAACAGCGGTAGTGATACGAATCAACAAGAACCAGAATCCACGTGCAAGACCAAATTAGACACAAATAACTTGCTTTTTCTCGAATAAGTATCTTACTGTACTTCACCAAAATATAGCCGGATTAATAAAAAAATCTGATGCACTAACGGTGTGTTTAGAAGAGCTATACGAAAAAGAAATAAATGTAGACATTTTATGCATTACCGAACATTTCATTAGAGAAGGCTATGAAAATCAATTACATGTGCCTAATTATTCATTAGCGGCAAGTTATAGTAGAAAGGACAAGAAAAGAGGCGGAGCATGTATTCTTGCAAAAAACGGACTCCAATGGAAAGAAATGACAAATATTGCGAAAATGTCAAAGTCAGGCGTTATTGAATGCTGTGCTATTGAGCTTATCCACTACAGAATAATTATCGTTTGTATATATAGAATACCTAATATTAATAATTTAAACATTTGCTTTCATACACTTGAAACTCTTCTTCGAGAAATATTTAAAAGCCAATGTAAAAAAGTTGTTATAGCTGGAGACTTTAATATTGATATGCTCAAATCAAATAACAACTCAATTGCATTAGAATGTCTGTTTTTAAATTTCAACATGAAACTAGCTTTAAAACAACCAACACGCATGGCCAGTCTGACATGTATTGACAATTTTGCGCATAATTTTGGTAAAAATGTAGGACTGAGGTATTGGAGTTTGCATTATCAGATCATACAACACAACTTCTTCAATGTCCAGTACAAAACTTATGTTCTATTAACCACTGGTATGTAACTAGGCGAGATTACAATAAAGAAAATATAACTAAGTTTAAAGATTACATAAAAAACCTATCATTTATGGAAATTTATGATACAGCCGACCCTAATATAGCATACAATTATTTTATTAATATCTTTTGTTTATTTTACGACCTATGTTTTCCTACTACTAGAATAAAGAAAGACTTAAATATAAAACCTAAATGGGTATCCAGAGGCGTTAAATTATGTAGCAAAAAAAAGAGAACTCTATTATGGCAACTAAGAATGAAACCTAACCATTTTAATAAAACAAATTTTGCCAAATATTCTAAACAATATAAAAAAATTATAAACATGACCAAAAAAGCTCAAAATAATTATAAAATAAAGCAATCTAACAATAAATCAAAATCTATTTGGCAAATAATAAATCAAACGAAAATTAATATTCCTAAACATATTAATAAAATCATGGTAGGAAATGAATATATAACAAATCCAGTTAAAATAGCCAATGCATTTAATAATTATTTTGTAGATAAAATCCAGCCAAAACTTTACGTCAAGAATAGGGCCAAAAGTTATAAAATAAACACTAAACTAAATTCAATTTTCATGGCGCCTAGTACTCCTTATGATATATTTAAAATAATAATGACATTAAAAATACTAACAGCGTAGGCTATGATGGTATCTCAACAAAGATTTTAAAAGCGACGGCTAATGAGATATGTGGCCACATAAGTCATATCATTAATCTTAGTATTTGTGCCGGAATATATCCTGATGCTTTAAAAACATCTATAATAAAACCACTATTTAAGAAAGAAAATAGAGAGTTATTAGAATATTACAGACCTATATCACTTATTCCTGTAATATCTAAAATTTTTGAAAAATACATCTATAAAGAATTATATAAATATATAGAACATAATAATATACTGTGTGACGAACAAAAGGGATTTAGACAACATAGAACAATAAATATGGCAATATATGACTTCTTACACAATATTATAATTAATATGGATAAAAGAACACCTGTTTGTGCTATATTTTGCGATATGACTCAGGCTTTTGATTATGTCCACTACGATACTCTTTTAGACAAATTGGAAGCTTACGGTATCAGGGGTAATGTACATAGCCTCATTAAATCATATTTGTATAATAGAAAACAAATAACTGAAATCAACAGAATCAACGTTGAGAGTAAAACCGAACAAACATTCAGGTCATTGGAACGTAAAGTTATGTACGGAGTACCACAGGGAAGCGTTCTGGGCCCATTATTATTTATATTATATATTAATGATCTACCTAAATCCATAGATTATCCCTTGACTCTTTTTGCCGACGATAGCACTATGACAATACCATGTAAACATGTAGACACATATTTAAATGAAATTAACAATTCATTAATATCAGTTATTAAGTGGTTGATAGACAATAACTTGAAAATTAATTTAAGTAAAACAAAAATCATACATTTTAATCAACGCATGCCAGATAATAATAACTTACACATCCGTTACAATAATGACAATATTGAAGGAGTCGATAGCACAAAATTTCTAGGACTGGAAATTGATAAAAAACTATGCTGGAAGGCACATATAGAGAATCTCTGTAAAAAAATAAGTAAGTCTGCATATGCTCTATATATTTTGTCGTCAACAGTTAATACAGATGCAATTCTCACCGCTTACTATGGGATAGTCGAATCTCATTTACGATACGGCGTTATATTTTGGGGTAACTCTACCAATAAAGAAATAGCCTTTAAAGCCCAAAAACAATGCATAAGATCTATGTTCCGATTAAAAGTTAATGACAGTTGCAAGCCATATTTTAAACAATACAAAATATTGACATTGCCTTGTATTTATATATTAGAAATAGCTGTATTTGTGAAATCTAACCCCGGCCGTTTCAAACGACTAGCTGATACTGTTCCTAGGAATAGACGTGACAATAGCAGACTACGCTTACATAGTGCTAAGACCGCCTTGACGAGTAATAGTGTCGTCTGTATGGCACCAGTCATATATAATAAGCTGCCTAAGGCATTAAAAGACTTGAACATATCAATATTCAAGAAACAGTTAAGAAATTTTTTAGTAGATAAGGTGTATTATAATTTAACAGAGTTTTTACTGGAGCATAAATAATATTATATAATTACCTAAAATGACATAATATAATAATTTTCTTTTAAAATCTTAATTTAAATATTGACCCATTAGCATACTGTTACTTGACATTTTTTTTATTTTTTACTATTTCATGTTTTTAATTTTTCTATTCTTTTTTTATGTAATAATTGTGACATAGTATTTAAATTCAACAATTTAATTTTGCATACCAACTACTGGTTAAATATGGTTGCTCTAAATAATTTAATGTATGATCATCTGTTTCACCCATGTTTGCAAATAAATATATCTTTATCTTTATCTTTATCTTTAAAGACCCCGAAATATATTTTCATAGGTTAGTAACTGTTTTTACCGAAAATTAGCAAATATCTTTGTATAATTACTTTTTGGATGTGTTTTTATCAATTAAAATGATATGTGGATCTGGTTTGTTAAGCTTTGGACCCTTTTAGGCGTGATTTATACACATTAAAATCATTATGTTTGTTTACACACGAGCTTAGGGATGGGTGGGTGGATTTGTTTAGAAATTATTGATATCGATATTTTAACAGACGCCCGTTTATCAGTTACGGTTTTGTCTTTGAAAGAATGTTAGAGCACACATCAATATTGTATTATTCAGAAGGACAAACTAAGTGAAATTAGAATATTTTTTAAGATAACCAAAAATTTAAAACCAAGGCAAAATGAATTGAGAATATTGAGCGACGTGATTGGAATCCTACACCAAATACATATTTCTTTACATTTTGAGAAGATATGCATAAACCACACGTTTAATTAACGCGAGTAAAGATAACTGTTTTCCAACAATATTCGCGATAAGTAAAATAGTAATGATTATTATACTTTACCTAATAAGTAGTAATATTACTTTAATATATTGCTATGAATAAAATTAGAATTGTTACATAAAAGAATAGATAAACATAAAAGAAACAA